>NC_138771.1:66820343-67010343 GCF_965119305.1 Pelophylax lessonae | reverse complement strand
AATAACCATACCAGGATGCATTTGTGTGCAGCAAGACTGATGACCAGCTGTCTATGAACTACAAATCCCAGCACAGCACTCAATGGCACTGATAGCCTCCCAACAGCTGGAAAACTACAGGTACCTTGTGTCCAATAAACAGCAAGACCATCAACCCTAGAAACCACCCAGGCACATACAATGTGCCCTCTCTCTCAGGTCACCATTAACATCTACAGGTTCTGGAATACTTGGCAGATACAAAGGCCATTATATTCAATTATTTGCACAGGATAAAATGTTTAAAGACTACTTTCTGACCTAGGCCGAGTGTTTGCACTTTGAAGCCTGTAGCAAGGGCGTAACTACAGGGGTTGCAATTGCAACCGGGCCCCATGCTCCAGGGGGCCTGTGTGGCTCCCCTGTACACCTGGATAGGAGGGGCAGCATGTCGAGAAATCACTGTCCTCCTTTTCCTTCTGTAGCTGCAGGAGGAAAATGGAGGAGATTGGTTCCTCTGTATGCTGCTCCCGTTACTCCTCCTATCCAGTTTACTTGTGTTCTGCTGTCTCTGGGCCCCTGTGTGCTCCCCCCCCCCCCCCAACTGTGCTCCCTCCCCTCTCCTGCTGCAAGGGATGTGTCACAATAGAGAACCAGGAAGGGGTCGGTAAATATGTAATTTACCAGCTCCTTCCTTTTCTGAATGGACAGAGTCATAGTCAGTGACCTTGTAAAAAAATAAAATAAAATGATAAAAAAAGAATACAATTAAAATACCAAAAAATAAAAACTACTGACACCAGTGGGTGAACTTCCAGGATCGCAAAGGTCACACTTGCAGCTGGGCCCCTGGCATTCCACCACCATGGGGAGGCCCTAAGGTGGCAGTAAGGGGGCCCCGCTGCGGGACCATAATAAAGGGCCCCGCTGCGGGACCATAATAAAGGGCCCCGCTGCGGGACCATAATAAAGGGCCCCGCAACAAGAGTAAAGGCCCCCAGATCAGTGGGAAGAGCCCCAGGCTTGAAGGGAAGGGCCTCGGCCAGGCCCTTCATGGTTTCTTGCACCGGGGCCCTGAAGATTCTAGTTACCCCTCTGGCCTGTAGGGTTAATTTACTATTACTAAAAGGCAAATAGGCTGTCCACTTGGGAAGTTGCACTTTGCAAAGGCATTTTCCAAAGAGCTAAAGGATTGTGGTGAAATGTCACTTTACAGAAGAATATCCAATCGAGTGCATGGGTGGGAGGGAGAGGAAAAAAAAAAAAAAAAAAAAAAAGGTATTTTGCTTGTACATGATTGGATGATTGCAATAAACCTCACTAAGCTAAAGGAAATTTCCCCTGCAATGTTTTTACTTTGCAAAAGAATCCAAGTCATTTGCAAGGAAAATTTAAAAAAATGAATAAAAAAAAATAAATAAAAAAAAAGTGCTTGCACATGATTGGATGGTGGAAGTCAGCAGAGCATCACCTCATTCCCTGAGCTCTAGGGAAATGCCCTTACAAAGAGAACAACCGTTTACCATTAGTAAATCAACCCAAATAGCTTTAACAAAAAAAAAAAAAAAAAAAAAAACACATTACAATAATTCAGTAGGATGGTACCTACAAAAAACACAAAATAAATAAAAACCCACACAACATGACAGTGGCAGACAAAAAGGTACGGTAGGAGGCGCCTTCATGACATGGCGCTACATACACAACTCTGACACAGCTTTCCCTGAATGACAGTCAAGGGTTACGACACATGTGTGTACTCAGCACCAGATGTGTGCACCCAATGCTCAGAAATAGCTCCAAATGTGCTGCTCATCAACTCACACCACAAACCAAATCCATCATTTCCGGAATCATTTTATTTTTTCATTTATATAGAAATATTTAAAAAAACATGAAGTAGCACCATTACTTAAGTTTACCTTTATTTATGTAGAACTTTAAATGTCAGAAAAATAAAACTCTTGATACAATTTTTCAAATCTTGTCTTCAGCAAATATAATATTAGTATTTTTTTGACCATGAGGTTAAAGGCCCTTTATCATAAAATAAAATATACTTTTTGTTTTTTGTTTTTAAACTTTGCTCAGTAAAGTACATTTACGCTCAAGTCACATTACCTACATATACATAAACAAGTAGTAAACAAAATGTATTAAAATAGAAATACTAAAACTAGAGTGGTGCAACAGAATTTTTGAAATCGCCACTGAAATCTATTTATACAAATGTTAAGAAAGGAGTCAAACGGCTTCTTTTTTGTTGGCTTAATATGCTCATACATTTCAATTTTTTTTTTTTTTTTTTTAATATAGACTAAAATAGGCTTTTGTATCACGGAATAGAAAAAGACACTGGGTGAAGCAGATTTTTAAAACGTTGGTTTTCCTGGAACCTATAAAAAAAAAAAAAAAAACCTCCATCCCAACACAATACTGTTCAAAACATTTTGCAGTTTTTCTATTTTTTCCAAATGTATATTGCCCCCCTCCCCCCCCACTTCACCTGTGAGATATTAAAATAATACAGTGTTCTTTGCCAGAAGGCCATACTAAAAATAAAAGATTTAAACCCAGCTACAAAAAAAGTTCACTGAACTTAAAATTAAAATACTTGTAAACATCTTTGCAATATGAAATATAATTTTTTTCAAGTCAAAAAAGAATAAAATACTTCAATCTGTATTAATGCAATTCGTCTTTAAAACCTTTAAACGCATTATTATAATTATATATATTTATATATTTATAGAAGATATGTTACAATTTAATATTACTTTTGTTAAAGCTGCAGTATCATGGGGGAGGTCTCCATGGAGTTTCTTTGTTCTCCAGGGAAAGTCAATGATAAACAAAAAAATAGAAATTAAGAAAAAAAATAAAAAGCTTTTAATATTTTTTAAAAAACAATGCTTGGAAACAAAAAAATAGAAATTAAGAAAAAATAAAAATAAAAAGCTTTTAATATTTTTTAAAAAAAAAACAATGCTTGGCTCGTCAAAATAAATGTTTCTATAGTCTACAAAGCCATGCAAAAAAACACAAAAAAATATAAAAATTTAAAAAATATTTTGGAAGATTTGTCTTTAGAAGTACAGTGTAACAACTGTTCCTAGGGTGGTTTTGTTCATACATAAAGCATGCAAAAGATGTAGTTGGTTTCCCAAGCTGCAACACATGGCCATGGGAAGGAATCTGCACGTTCCCTTTAAAAAAAAAAAAAATTAAAAAATAAAAAGAATTTAAAAAACACAAAAATATGCAGATACTGCAGCTTTAAAGCCACATTCCCACTTGGCAAGGTAGCAACTAGATCTTCTACAGTAAGAGCCCTTTGTCTCAATATACTCCAGGCCTTGTCACTTTTTTTTTTTTAGTTTTTTAACCCCTCAAGAGCCATAACAGTACCTTCCAGCGAGAGAGGGGTTAAAATTGGCCACGTGACAACGTCCAAAAAAAACGATTTAATACAGGCCCATGGGCCTCACTGCGAATGGCAGAAATATAAAGATGCACAAATCAATATTGCTTCTGGAGTGGGCGCATGTAAATCAGTTGCTGCGAGCTATTTACATAATGAAGCAATAGTGGGTACCACCGAGAATAATGCACAAAAGGGGTCCTTGTTTTTAATGAGACATGCACTTACTATTTGACATCTGGACCCCTGTAAAAAACCATCATTTGCCTTTGGAATTGCATGAAAGGCTACTACAAAAAAGACATCTATGAGCTGCCAACCCCGGCATATAGAGCCCTGGGGAGGGGGGGCAATTAACACAAGCAACATCACAATATTATATAGATATATATATTATTTGCATATTAATATATTACAATATATTAATATATTAAAAAGGTTCTGGTAAATAATATATATACAAAAAAAAAGACAAACACACGTGTATGGCACCATACAAGTGGGAATGTAGCTATAGGGCATATATGCTTTTGTATTTAGAGTACTGAATATAGAAGAAGGCTTGAGTGTTTTGTTCTAGGAGAAAATACGAATGGCCTGAGTGACTTCTGTGTGACACACCGGGCACTGTGGCTCATTCTTCTCGCAGATACGGTTGGCACACTCCATGCAAAACAAGTTGTGGCCGCAGGGTACCAAGGCAGCGATCACCTCGCTCTCGAAGCAGATGGAGCAATCGCGGCTGCCTTTCCTCCTCATGCCTGATGAAGAGGAAGACGAGCTGGAAGAGGAAGAGCTGCTGCTGGAGGACGAGGAAGAAGAGGAGGAGTCGGAGCCAATGTTGGGGTAGGCGGAGTAGCTCAGGCCACCTCCGGGGTCACTGCGCACTCTGCGCGCTAAGGGGTGCTCTGAAACCACGTTGCTTCCATGCAAGGGAGGAGAGAGCCTGGGGGGAGCGGTGCAGCCCACCCCATTGAGTCGCCGGTGGTTGGAAAGCAGCCCGTTGGCGTTGTTTTGGTAGGCGGCGGTTGTGCCGTTACGTTCAAACTGGGACCAGAGCAAAGCAGTCCCGGGTGGGGCAGGAGCAGGGTCAAAAGGGGAGTCAAAAGCCAGCTCAGTGCAGTCGGGAGAGATGCTTTCGCTGGCGTACACGTATCCATTGCCATTCACGTTATTGTTATTGTTGCCATTGTTGGTAAAACTGAGGGCAGGGCTGGGCGGGCTGTAGTCTGCCAGCCTTGTGCCATTTGTGCCCCCAAAGTAAGAGTCAGTGGAGGCACTGCCCAGAGAGCTGGAGCTGTCATTGCGATAATTAGAGAAAGCCTTGCGTGACCCCGTGCTGGAGTTAACGCCCGGGGTAGGCTTGCTCCATAGGCTCCCTGTGCCATGTAAATCAAAGCCAACATCAGTCCCATTTGCGTGAAAGTCATTTTCATCGGTCAGCTCTATGAGCCCTCCGGTACGTACAGCGATGTGCGCCTCGATCTCCTCCCGGGCGCGATCAACATTCTCTGGCATGCCGGTCACCTCAAACACCGGCTCTTTGTCCCTGCTGGGAGTGACGATATACGTATGGGTCTGCTGCTGGATCCGTTTAATGGTAGCCCCTTTAGGTCCTACTACTAGACCCACCACTCTGTAAGGAACCCGAACCTGGATGGTGGTCTGCCCAGGAAGGTTTGGAGGACCGGGCACCGACCCTCCCCCATTCAATGCATTCTTATTGCGAGAGGCTCGGATCATTGAAAAGTGCTCTGCTGCTGAGATGATCTCTCTCCTGGCCATAGCTACATCCTCCTTTCTCCCAGTCACAACAAAGACAGGCTCCTCCCCGCGGACCGGGGTCTTGATGTAGGTGTTGGTCTTCGCCCGCAGAGCTTTGATTTTACAACCTGGGGAGCAAACAAGCAGATAAAATGGACAATTACTACCAGTGTAAAAAAATTAAATAAAACACAAAAAGAAAGGCTAAGCATTCCCAGCAGCCACCTACATGAAACGAGGAGAGATCTAAGGTGGGCAGTGGGAAACGCACAAACTGCAGTGCCAACACGGCACAATACATGAGCATGCACAAAAGCAACACGCAGCATCATCATCAAGGCACTGACACCCATTACTAGACATACAGGCAACAATCTCATTCACAATGTCAGCCACATCTATTTACACCCATTGCAAGCCACTGAAAACAAACCATTGTAAGACACACGGGCACCGATCACAATAATGCCAGCCAGATATATGGAAACCACATGCAGCAAACAACCATTGCAAGACACACGGGCACCGATCACAATAATGCCAGCCAGATATATGGAAACCACATGCAGCAAACAACCATTGCAAGACACACGGGCACCGATCACATTGACAATGCCAGCCAGATATATGGAAACCACATGCAGCAAACAACCATTGCAAGACACTGAGGACAATACAGTCTATATCCATTTATACCCAACCCACCAAACAATTAAAAAGCACTTTGGCACTAATCACATTCACAACGCAGGCCTGATCTATAGGCATCCACTGGAAGCCCTCAGCACCAATCAACCATTGCAGGATACACATGGTACAATGTGGTCCACATGTATAGGCATCCATTACAAGCCATTATCCCATGGATGAGATGTACCCAGTACAGAAAGAGAAATATCCAATAGGATATATGTACCCAGTAGTACAGAAAGGATGTACCCAGCATATGGGGGGGGGGGGGGGTGTGTACCCAATACAAGTGTCGTACCCAGCAAAGGTGATGTACCCAATCAAGGTGGTTTATGTACCTAGCTAAGGGGATCTTAAGCTCGACCTTGTTGAAGGTGCAGTATGGGGGGGGGGGTGTAAATGTCCCCAATGAAGGTGGTCTGATTTCCCCCTCCCCTACCCCTCTGCATACGGCATGTGGAGAAGCTATCAAACTACAGGGCTAGATGTTCTCCATGAAGGTGGTGTGGTACCCAGTACAGGGTAAATGTTGCTGGAGAAGGTGGTCGCTGTTCCACCTAGTGATGGTGCAGCAGAAGGGGGCGAACGACCCCAATGAAGGTCCAACCCCTCCATTGATGGTCCAGTATAGAATGGTGATGCCTCCAGTATAGAAGATTGGCATCCCCAGTGAAGGTCGAACCCCTCATTGATGGTTGAGTACAGGGGGTATTGTCTCAAGTACAGGTAGGTGGATGCCCCCAGTACATGTCCCATTGTCCCCCAGTACAGGTAGGTGGATGCCCCCATTGTCCCCCCAGTACAGGTAGGTGGATGCCCCCAGTACAGGTCCCATTGTCCCCCCAGTACAGGTAGGTGGATGCCCCCAGTACAGGTCCCATTGTCCCCCAGTACAGGTCCCATTGTCCCCCAGTACAGGTCGGTGGATGCCCCCAGTACAGGTCCCATTGTCCCCCAGTACAGGTAGGTGGATGCCCCCCAGTACAGGTAGGTGGATGCCCCCCAGTACAGGTAGGTGGATGCCCCCCAGTACAGATCCCATTGTCCCCCAGTACAGGTAGGTGGATGCCCCCAGTACAGGTCCCATTGTCCCCCAGTACAGGTAGGTGGATGCCCCCAGTACAGGTCCCATTGCCCCCCAGTACAGGTCCCATTGCCCCCAGTGCAGGTAGGTGGATGCCCCCAGTACAGATCCCATTGCCCCCCAGTACAGGTAGGTGGATGCCCCCAATGCAGGTCCCATTGCCCCCCAGCCCCGGTGTCGCCCTCACCTTGCCTCCCCACGATCTCGGCCACATGCTCGGAGCTGGGGACCGGCACACACTCGGTCATATTGACGCTCTTCTTCCGGGGCTCGTTGTCGAACACGGAGTTCTCGTCGTTGTCCAGCCCGAGCAGGGAGAGTTGGTCCAGGGCGATCTGCAGGGCTCTCTGATCGTCCAGGGTCTCCCCTCCTCCTCCTCCCCCGGTGCCGGTCCTCTCCATGTCTGCGAACAGTGAGCTGGGCATGGTCGGTGTCGGCGGCTCCCCCGCTCAGACACAAAGGGAAGCTCGGTGTCCGGCACTAAGGAGAGAAGAAGGGGGGACGGGCGGTGCTCGGTGTACAGCGGGCGGCTCCAGCCGGTCCTAGGGACTCATCCAGCGGGGATGCGGGCAGGCGGCGGCTCCCCGACTTCTTTGTGGCCGAATATCGGCGGAGATGGACGCGGGTCTGTACGGAGCCCCTCCCCGGCTCACTCAGCGTTTTCCTCCCCTCCTGTCTGAGCACTGCAGCCAGACGGCACTAGAGGGGGATAAGAGGGCCGTGACGTCACCCGGACAGCACTGACAGCACAATGGAACTGACACCGGGGAGGGACTGCCCTATTGGCTCGAAGCGGCTCCGTGGGGCGGGGCCCGGAGCGTCTGGCACGCCTACTACTCCTCCCCGCCTCCAGAGAAAGCGAGGAAAAAACTCCTTTCTTTGTTTTCTAATGCAGAACAATGAGGAGCCCAGAGAGGGAGGGGGCGGGGAGATAATGGGGGGGGCATCGGGGTATGGGGGGGGGGCACCGGAGTACACTGCCCCAGCCGCCTCCACCCCTATATACACCGGAGGAGTCTGCATTGTGGATGGAGCCCGGGCTGCCTTCTCATTGGCCGCTCACACCGCACTTCTTTATTATGGAAGCATGAGACCACATTGATACATTGTATCCCCCCCACCCCCAATCACTGCTAATGTTACCACAAAGATACACAATCATACAATGTGTGCAATCCACCATCACCCTCCATCCCTGCACCCATCCCACCTCTCATCATAGCATTTCTTTATTACATTTATATCTCTTATACATGGATTTTGTAGATTTTATGTGTGTATATATATATATATATATGTGTGTGTGTGTGTGTGTATAATATATATATATATATATGTAATTTTATTTCTATTCTTTTGTTCATTTTAATTTTTTTATTTATATTTTTTTAATAATATATACATATATATATATATATATATTGTAATTATTCCTATATATTTACTGTATATATGTGTCTATGTTTTATGTAATTTATATAATTCATATTTTTTTTCTCATTCTGTATCGATTTTTTCTATTCTCTCCATATAATGAGGGATCTGTATGTACACGTCTGTCTATTGATCAGTGATTGGTCATGTCTGTCTATTGATCAGTGATTGGTCATGTCTTTATATTGATCAGTATTTGGCCATCTGTCAGTCACTCTGCCATGATGAATTGGCTTGTTTTGTTTTGTCTCTCCCTCCCCCCCCCCCCCACTTGGTAGGTAGAAGCCCCCCATAGTCCTATAGACTCCTCCCCTGTCCCCAGTGTCATTGTTGGGTGACTCAGGGACTGTAGTGCTCTCTGATGACTACACACACACACAGCGATCGTACACCAAGCCGGTCTATTGTCCATAGAGAGGAGCGGAGAGGCTGGGCAGTGACCTCACAGGCGGGTTCACCGGCAGCTGAGGGGTTAAAGCACCACATAGCCGAAGCGCAGTACGGTGCAGACTGACACATGGAGGGGGGAGGGGAGGATCGCTAGTCAGATATACAGCCGATAATTGGATTTGTAGTGGTTTCAGCTGAGGTCATTAACGATGCCGCCGGCTGATTAGAGACCGAAACTTCAACTTGTTACAATACTGTAATATCGTCTGCTCCCATCCCGACCAGATCCTACATACATTGCATCGTCTGCTCCCATCCCGACCAGATCCTACATACATTGCATCGTCTGCTCCCATTCCGACCAGATCCTACATACATTGCATCGTCTGCTCCCATCCCGACCAGATCCTACATACATTGCATCGTCTGCTCCCATCCCGACCAGATCCTACATACATTGCATCGTCTGCTCCCATCCCGACCAGATCCTACATACATTGCATCGTCTGCTCCCATCCCGACCAGATCCTACATACATTGCATCGTCTGCTCCCATCCCGACCAGATCCTACATACATTGCATCGTCTGCTCCCATTCCGACCAGATCCTACATACATTGCATCGTCTGCTCCTATCCCGACCAGATCCTACATACATTGCATCGTCTGCTCCCATCCCAACCAGATCCTTCATACATTGCATCGTCTGCTCCCATCCCAACCAGATCCTACATACATTGCATCGTCTGCTCCCATCCCGACCAGATCCTACATACATTGCATCGTCTGCACCCATCCCAACCAGATCCTACATACATTGCATCGTCTGCTCCCATCCCAACCAGATCCTTCATACATTGCATCGTCTGCTCCCATCCCAACCAGATCCTACATACATTGCATCGTCTGCTCCCATCCCGACCAGATCCTACATACATTGCATCGTCTGCTCCCATCCCGACCAGATCCTACATACATTGCATCGTCTGCTCCCATCCCGAACAGATCCTACATACATTGCATCGTCTGCTCCCATCCCGACCAGATCCTACATACATTGCATCGTCTGCTCCCATCCCAACCAGATCCTACATACATTGCATCGTCTGCTCCCATCCCAACCAGATTCTACATACATTGCATCATCTGCTCCCATTCCGACCAGATCCTACATACATTGCATCGTCTGCTCCCATTCCAACCAGATCCTACATACGTTGCATCATCTGCTCCCATTCCAACCAGATCCTACATAGATTGCATCGTCTGCTCCCATTCCAACCAGATCCTACATACGTTGCATCGTCTGCTCCCATTCCAACCAGATCCTACATACATTGCATCGTCTGCTCCCATCGCGAACAGATCCTACATACATTGCATCGTCTGCTCCCATCCCGACCAGATCCTACATACATTGCATCGTCTGCTCCCATTCCAACCAGATCCTACATACGTTGCATCATCTGCTCCCATTCCAACCAGATCCTACATACATTGCATCGTCTGCTCCCATTCCAACCAGATCCTACATACGTTGCATCGTCTGCTCCCATTCCAACCAGATCCTACATACGTTGCATCGTCTGCTCCCATTCCAACCAGATCCTACATACATTGCATCGTCTGCTCCCATTCCAACCAGATCCTACATACATTGCATCGTCTGCTCCCATTCCAACCAGATCCTACATACATTGCATCGTCTGCTCCCATTCCAGCCAGATCCTACATACATTGCATCGTCTGCTCCCATCCCAACCAGATCCTACATACATTGCATCGTCTGCTCCCAACCTAACCAGATCCTACATTGCATGGTCTGCTCCCAACCTAACCAGATCCCCCATACATTACATCGTCTGCTCCCATCCCGACCAGATCCTACATCCATTGCATGGTCTGCTCCCAACCTAACAAGATCCTACATTGCATTGTCTGCTCCCAACCTAACCAGATCCCCCATACATTACATCGTCTGCTCCCACCCCAATCAGCTCCTACATCCATTGCATCGTCTGCTCCAATCCCAATCAGACCCTCCATACATTGCATTGTCTGCACCCATCCCAACCAGATCCCTCATACATTACATCGTCTGCTCCCATCCCAATCAGATCCTACATACATTGCATCGTCTGCACCCATCCCAACCAGATCCCTCATACATTACATCGTCTGCTCCCATCCCAACCAGATCCTACCTACATTGCATCGTCTGCTCCCATCCCAATCAGATCCTACATACATTGCATCGTCTGCTCCCATCCCAACCAGATCCTACATACATTGCATCGTCTGCTCCCATCCCAACCAAATCCCCCCATACACTGCACTGCCTGCACCCATCCCAACCAGATCCCCCATAAATTGCATTATCTTCTCCCATCCCAAACAGATCCCCCATCTATTGCATTGTTCGATACCAACCCAACCAGATTCCCCCATACATTGTATTGTCTGCTCTCCTCCCATCCAGATCCTCAATACATTGCATTGTCTGCTCCCATCCCATCCACATATTGCATTATCAGCTCCCATCCCAACCAAATCCCCCATACAATGCATTATCTGCTCCCATCCCAAACAGATCCCCCATACATTGCCTTGTCTGCTCCCATCCATTGTATTTTCTGCTCTCATCCCAACCAGATTCCCATCTATTGCATTGTCAGCTCCCATTCCCACCAGATCCCCCATTAATTGCTTTGTCTTCTCCCATCCCTACCAGATCCTCCTTACATTGCTTTGTCTGCTCCCATCCCCAAAAGATCCCCCATACATTGCATGGTCTGCTGTCAGACTCTGCCCTGTGTGCTCCGACCTTCTACAGATCACTATACAGTAAACCCCCCTCCATTGCGGGGGTTACGTTCCGGACCCAGCCGCGAAAAGTGAAATTCCGCGAAATAGAAAAACCCTATTAAAATGCATTGTAGGCATGTTTTTTTTACTGTCACTGTACGTGTAGAAGCATTTTAAGGTCTTTAAACACACTTTTAAAACAATAGAAACTCATTTAAACACATAAAAGATACTTAGAGACAGAGCAAGAGCTATGAAAAACACAAAAATCTTTAATTTTTAATGATTTATATAGTAAAATAACATTACAAAAAAAAACGCGAATTACCGGGACCGCAAAAACTGAACCGCGATGTAGCGGGGGATTACTGTACATTGCATTGTCGGCTGTCCCCAGAGACAGAACCGACCCAAGTCCCCCTAACGATGTATAGTCTCCCCTATCTACGACCCCCCTCCCCCCACCATGGGGATCCATCCACTTCCCCTGATCGGGATGTGTCCAGACATGTGAAATCCCTCCTTTGTTTTGTATCACGGACTGTCACAGCTATGGATGGGGAGACAAGTGGGGGGGGGGGGGGGGGGGATTTACCTGACATGGATAAGAACTCCGTCCTGATATTATACATACCCTACATCTCTTATAGTATACCCCCCCTACTTATCTATATATTATACACCCCTACTTATCTATATATTATACATCCCATACATATCTATATATTATACACCCCCTACTTATCTATATATTATACACCCCCTACTTATCTATATATTATACTCACCCTACATATCTATACATTATACACCCCCTACATATCTATATATTATACACCCCCTACTTATCTCTATTTTATACACCCCCTACTTATCTATATATTATACACCCCCTACTTATCTATACATTATACACCCCCTACATATCTATATATTATACACCCTCTACATATCTATATATTATACACCCCCTACTTGTCTATATATTATACACCCCTACTTATCTATATATTATACATCCCATACATATCTATATATTATACTCACCCTACTTATCTATATATTATACTCACCCTACATATCTATATATTATACACCCCATACATATCTATACATTATACACCCCCTACTTATCTATATATTATACACCCCCTACATATCTATATATTATACACCCCCTACTTATCTCTATTTTATACACCCCCTACTTATCTATATATTATACACCCCATACATATCTATATATTATACCCCCCCTACTTATCTATATATTATACACCCCCTACTTATCTATACATTATACACCCCCTACATATCTATATATTATACACCCTCTACATATCTATATATTATACACCCCCTACTTATCTATATATTATACAACCCCTACTTATCCATATATTATACACCCCCTACATATCTATATATTATACACCCCCTACTTATCTATATATTATACACCCCCTACTTATCTATATATTATACACCCCCTACATATCTATATATTATACACCCCCTACATATCTATATATTATACACCCCATACATATCTATATATTATACACCCCATACATATCTATATATTATACACCCCCTACATATCTATATATTATACACCCCCTACTTATCTATATATTATACACCCCCTACATATCTATATATTATACACCCCCTACTTATCTATATATTATACACCCCCTACATATCTATATATTATACACCCCCTACTTATCTATATATTATACACCCCTTACTTATCTATATATTATACACCCCATACATATCTATATATTATACACCCTCTACATATCTATATATTATACACCCCCTACATATCTATATATTATACTCCCCCTACATATCTATATATTATACACCCCCTACATATCTATATATTATACACCCTCTACATATCTATATATTATACACCCCCTACATATCTATATATTATACACCCCCTACTTATCTCTATTTTATACACCCCCTACTTATCTATATATTATACACCCCCTACTTATCTATATATTATACACCCCCTACTTATCTATATATTATACTCCCCCTACATATCTATATATTATACACCCCCTACATATCTATATATTATACTCCCCCTACATATCTATAGATTATACTCCACCTACATATCTATATATTATACACCCCCTACATATCTATATATTATACACCCCTACATATCTATATATTATACTCCCCCTACATATCTATAGATTATACTCCACCTACATATCTATATATTATACACCCCCTACATATCTATATATTATACACCCCCTACATATCTCTATATTATACACCCCCTACATATCTATATATTATACACTCCTAATATATATATATATATATATATATATATATATATATATATATATATATATATATATATATATATATATATATATAAATATTTCTTTTTTACACCCCACTACATTATATATATATATATATATATATATATATATATATATATATATATATATATATATATATATATATATATATATATATATATAATACACCCCCTACATATCTATATATTATACACCCCTACATATCTATATATTATACACCCCCTACTTATCTATATATTATACACCCCATACATATCTATATATTATACACCCCCTACATACCTCTATATTATACTACCCATACATATCTATATATTATACACCCCATATATTTCTATATATTATACACCCCCTACTTATCTATATATTATACACACCACACATATGTATATATTATGCACCCCCTATATATCATAAACCCCCCTATATATCTATATATTATACACCCCATACATGTCTACATATTATACACTCCCTACATATCTATATATTATACACCCCCTACATATCTATATATTATACACCCCATACATGTCTATATATTATACACCCCATACATGTTTATATATTATACACCCCCTACATATCTATATATTATACACCCCCTACATATATAAATATATATATTATACACCCAATACATATCTGTTTATTATACACCCCCTACATCTCTTTATATATTATACACCCCCTACATATCTATGTATATTATACACCCCCTACATGTGTATATATTATACAGACCTACATATCTATATATTATACACCCCCTACATTATAGTATACACCCCCTAATTATCTATATATTATACACCCCCTACATATCTATATATTATACACCCCATACATATCTCTATATTATAGACCCCTACATATCTCTATATTTTTTCACCCAATACATATCTATATATTACACACATCATACATACCTCTATATTATACTGCCCATACCTCTCTTTATAGTATACACCCCCTACTTATCTCTATATTATACATCCCATACATATCTCTATATTATACACCCCCTACATATCTCTATATTATACACCCCGTACATATCTCTATATTATACATCCAATACATATCTATACATGGTACACCCCCTACATATCTATATATTTTACACCCCATGCATACCTCTATAATATACTACCCATACACATCTCTACATAATTCACCCCCTAAATATCTCTATATTATACACCCCCTACTTATCTATATATTATATACCCCCTACATATCTATATATTATACACCCCCTACTTATCTATATATTATACACCCTATACATATCCAAGTATTTATTACACACCCCATACATGGAGTATAGACGAGGGGCTGGTTTATTATGGAAAGAGGTCCCTCTTGATATATATATATATATATATATATATATACATATATATATATATATATATATATATATATATATATATATATATATATATATATATATATATATATATATATATAGTCCCTATACACATATTATACACCCTGTCAGTATATTATAGACCACACACAAACACAATGTAATGCCCTGGGGCAGCACGGGGCAGGTAGGTGTCCTGTGCTAATTGCTCTTACATGCCATTTACCCCGGATGTTTGGCTTATCATGTGCAGCTCAGGCGACCCCCTTTGGTAATTACTGAAGGAGTGAAAGGTGCATTTGAGCCCAATCTGTTCATAGACAGAAACATCCCCATCCACCGACCTGTCTGCCTGATGCTGAGCAACAACCCCAGATCACCCAGACACTGAGCACCGACCCCAGATCACACAGACACTGAGCACCGACCCCTGATCACACAGACACTGAGCACCGACCCCAGATCACACAGACACTGAGCACCGACCCCAGATCACACAGACACTGAGCACCGACCCCTGATCACACAGACACTGAGCACTGACCCCTGATGACACAGACACTGAGCACCGACCCCAGATGACACAGACACTGAGCACGGCCCCAGATGACACAGACACTGAGCACTGACCCCTGATGACACAGACACTGAGCACCGACCCCAGATGACACAGACACTGAGCACGGCCCCAGATGACACAGACACTGAGCACTGACCCCTGATGACACAGACACTGAGCACCGACCCCAGATCACACAGACACTGAGCACTGACCCCAGATCACACAGACACTGAGCACTGACCCCAGATCACACAGACACTGAGCACCGACCCCTGATGACACAGACACTGAGCACTGACCCCTGATGACACAGACACTGAGCACCGACCCCTGATGACACAGACACTGAGCACTGACCCCTGATGACACAGACACTGAGCACCGACCCCTGAGCACACAGACACTGAGCACTGACCCCTGATGACACAGACACTGAGCACCGACCCCTGATCACACAGACACTGAGCACCGACCCCTGATCACACAGACACTGAGCACCGACCTCTGATCACACAGACACTGAGCACCGACCCCTGATCACACAGACACTGAGCACCGACCCCTGATCACACAGACACTGAGCACCGGCCCCTAAGCACCCAGACACTGAGCACTGACCCCTGATGACACAGACACTGAGCACCGACCCCTGATGACACAGACACTGAGCACCGGCCCCTAAGCACCCAGACACTGAGCACCGACCCTGACAACTCAGACACTGAGCACCGACCCCTGATCACACAGACACTGAGCACCGACCCTGACAACTCAGACACTGAGCACCGACCCCTGATCACATAGACACTGAGAATCGACCCCTGACAACCCAGACACTGAGCACCGACCCCTGATGATACAGACACTGAGCACCGACCCCTGATCATACAGACACTGAGCACCCAGACATTGAGAACCGACCCCTGAGCACCCAGACACTGAGCACCCAGACCCCTGAGCACACAGACACTGGGCACTGACCCCTGATCACACAGACACTGAGTACCAACCCCTGAGCAGCCAGACACAGAGAACCGACCCCTGAGCACCCAGACACTGAGCACCGACCCCTGAGCACACAGACACTGAGCACCGACCCCAGATGACACAGACACTGAGCACCGACCCCTGATGACACAGACACTGAGCACCGACCCCAGATCACACAGACACTGAGCACCGACCCCAGATGACACAGACACTGAGCACCGACCCCTGATGACACAGACACTGAGCACCGACCCCAGATCACACAGACACTGAGCACCGACCCCTGATCACACAGACACTGAGCACCGACCCCTGAGCACACAGACACTGAGCACCGACCCCAGATGACACAGACACTGAGCACCGACCCCTGATCACACAGACACTGAGCACCGACCCCTGATCACACAGACACTGAGCACCATCCCCTGATCACACAGACACTGAGCACCGACCCCAGATGACACAGACACTGAGCACCGACCCCAGATGACACAGACACTGAGCACCGACCCCAGATCACACAGACACTGAGCACCGACCCCAGATCACACAGACACTGAGCACCGACCCTGATCACACAGACACTGAGCACCGACCCCTGACAACCCAGACACTGGGCACCGGCCCCTGAGCACCCAGACACTGTGCACCGACCCCTGATAACACAGACACTGAGCACCGACCCCTGATCACATAGACACTGAGTATTGCCCCCTGACAACCCAGACACTGAGCACCCAGACACTGAGCACCGACCCCTGATCATACAGACACTGAGCCTCCAGACACTGAGAACCGACCCCTGAGCACCCAGACACTGAGCACCCAGACCCCTGAGCACCTAGACACTGGGCACTGACCCCTGATCACACAGACACTGAGTACCAACCCCTGAGCACCCAGACACCGAGAACAGACCCCTGAGCACCTAGACACTGAGCACCGACCCCTGAGCACCCAGACACTGAGCACCCAGACCCCTGAGCACCCAGACACTGGGCACTGACCCCTGATCACACAGACACTGAGTACCAACCCCTGAGCACCCAGACACCGAGAACAGACCCCTGAGCACACAGACACTGAGCACCGACCCAGAGCACACAGACATTGGTCACTGACCCCTAAGCACCCAGATGTCTAGCACCAACCCCTGAGCACCCCGGCACTGAGCACTGACCCTTGAGGACCCAGATACTGAGCAACAACCAACCCCTGTACACATAAACACTGAGCACCCAGAAACTGAGCACCCAAACACTGAGCACCGACACTTGAGCACCCAGACACTAAGCACTGACCCCTGAGCACCCAGACACAGAGCACCGACCCCTGAGCACCCAAACACAGACCATCCAGACACTGAGCACCAACCCCTGAGCACCCAGACACTGAGCAACGACCCCTGATCATAACAACAATGAGCACTGACCCCTGAGCACCCAGACACTGAGCACCAACCCCGAGCACCCAGACACTGAGCATCGACCTCTGAGCACCCAGACACTGAGCACTTAGACATAGAGCACCAACCCCTGAGCACCCAGACACTGAGCAATGACCCCTGATCATAACAACAATGAGCACTGACCCCTGAACACCCAGACACTGAGCACAGACCCCTGATCACCCAGACACTGAGCTCTGACCCCTGATTACACAGACAATGAGCACCGACCCCTGAGCACCTAGACACTGAGCACCGAATCCTGAGCACCAACCCCTGAGCACCAACCCCTGAACACATACCCCTGAACACCCAGACACTAAGCACTGACCCCTGAGCACCCAGACACTGAGCACCCACCCCTGATCACACAGACACTGAGCACCCACCCCTGAGCACCCAGACACTGAGCACCGAATCCTGAGCACCAACCCCTGAGCACCAACCCCTGAACACATACCCCTGAACACCCAGACACTAAGCACTGACCCCTGATCACCCAGACACTGAGCACCCACCCCTGATCACACAGACACTAAGAATCGACCCCTGATCACACAGACACTGAGCCCCGACCCCTGAGCAACCAGACACTGAGCACCGACCCCTGATCACACAGACACTGAGCACCGACCCCTGAGCACACAGACACTGAGCACCAACCGCTGGGCTCCCAGACACTGAGCACCGACCCCTGATCACACAGACACCGAGCACCGACCCCTGATCACATAGACACTAAGCACCATCCCTGAGCAACAAAGACACTGAGCACCAACCCCTGATCACACAGACACTGAGCACAAACCCATGAGCACCCAGACAGTGAGCATCAACCCCAGAGCACACAGACACTGAGCACTGACCCCAGATCACACAGACACTGAGCACTTAGACATAGAGCACCAACCCCTGAGCACCCAGACACTGAGCAATGACCCCTGATCATAACAACAATGAGCACTGACCCCTGAACACCCAGACACTGAGCACAGACCCCTGATCACCCAGACACTGAGCTCTGACCCCTGATTACACAGACAATGAGCACCGACCCCTGAGCACCTAGACACTGAGCACCGAATCCTGAGCACCAACCCCTGAGCACCAACCCCTGAACACATACCCCTGAACACCCAGACACTAAGCACTGACCCCTGAGCACCCAGACACTGAGCACCCACCCCTGATCACACAGACACTGAGCACCCACCCCTGAGCACCCAGACACTGAGCACCGAATCCTGAGCACCAACCCCTGAGCACCAACCCCTGAACACATACCCCTGAACACCCAGACACTAAGCACTGACCCCTGATCACCCAGACACTGAGCACCCACCCCTGATCACACAGACACTAAGAATCGACCCCTGATCACACAGACACTGAGCCCCGACCCCTGAGCAACCAGACACTGAGCACCGACCCCTGATCACACAGACACTGAGCACCGACCCCTGAGCACACAGACACTGAGCACCAACCGCTGGGCTCCCAGACACTGAGCACCGACCCCTGATCACACAGACACCGAGCACCGACCCCTGATCACATAGACACTAAGCACCATCCCTGAGCAACAAAGACACTGAGCACCAACCCCTGATCACACAGACACTGAGCACAAACCCATGAGCACCCAGACAGTGAGCATCAACCCCAGAGCACACAGACACTGAGCACTGACCCCAGATCACACAGACACGGAGCATGGACCCCTGTGCTCCCAGACACTGAGCCCTGACCCCTGAGCACCCAGACACTGACACAGAGACCTGATGTGAGATTTTTCTATCACACTTTCCATGGTTTGGGGGATCGCTGTGCATTGTATGAGAGCCACCTGCAGAACTATGCATATTACCTCTATTACATCATCTTCTCTCTATACAGGTTTAGGGGGATACATGGTTCCTTCCTGTATACAAATGTAGAATGATACATTGTTTTCTCTCTGTATTTAAGGATATGGTGGTGATACATTGTTCTCTCTGTATACAGGTGTAGGGGAATACATTGTTCTCTCTGTATACAGGTGTAGGGGGATACATTGTTTTTCTCTGTATACAGGTGTTGGGGGATAATTTGTTTTTCTGTGTATACAGGTGTAGGGGGAAACATTGTTCTCTCTGTATACAGGTGTAGGGGATACATTGTTCTTCTCTCTTTACAAATGTAGGGTCACACATGGTTCTCCCTCTGTATATAAGTATACATTGTTCTTTTTATACAAGTGTGGGGTGATACATTGTTCTCTGTATGGAGGTGCAGGGTTACATACAGATACATTGTTCTCTCCCTGTATATAGTGCAGGATGATAAATTGTTCTTACTTATATACAGATGTAGGGTTCTCTCTGTATGTGTAGAGTGATGTATTGTTCTCTGGATTCAAGGATAAAGTGATACATTGTTCTTCTCTGTGTACAGGTGTAGGGTGATACATTGTTATTCTCTGTATACAAAGATAGGGTGATACATTGCTCTTCCATATATACAAGGATAGGGTGATATGTTGTACGTCTCTATATATAGGGGTAGGATGATATATGGTTCTCTCTTTTTATATAGGTATATGGTGATACATTGTTCTTCTCTATATACAGGGATAGAGTGATTCATTGTTCTTCTGTGTATGAAGGTGTTGGGTGATACATTGTCCTCTCTCTGTTTATAGGTGTGAAGTGATGCATTGTCCTTCCTTGTATACAGGCTAATTCCTCATACACACGATGAGATGATTGGACGAATGATTGTCCATTTCTTTTTTTTTTTTTTTTGCATGCTAGTCCCATATGGAAAATGAATAGATTACTAGAGTTACAAAAATGATCATAAGACAGAATACAACTTCCCGCGATGATATCATGTATTGTATTGTAATGTATTCTTTTGTTTCTGTCTTGTTCACTCATCGATAATCATTCGTTCTGCTATCATATAAGAACATTTTCCTGTTTGTCCCTTCGGATAATTTCACATGAACTGACGTGATCTGCTCTCGAAAGCTGTGTATACTAGTGATTAGGTTATCAGACTTTTTGTCCAATTTTCTGATCATGTGTACTAGGCATTAGGCTGACCATACATTATACAATTTTCTTCTACAATTTTCCAAAACCATATAATATGAGGTCAGACCTAAACACTTTCAATGAAAAAAAAAAAAAAGGCATTTTTGACACATTGTTCTTTTCATACATTGTGCACCCATAAAGCAGAGTACAGATAACGCACAGCCATTCGTTCCAATTGGGGGCATGTACACTAAGGTGTGTTCGCGTTTTTCATGCACTCCCATTGGTGGATATTGGGGCCAAATGCACCGCATGTCACACCACATAAGTACCTTCACTTTTTCCACATTGCATAGAATCATATTGTCTAGGTATGAGCACACCACATAGACAATGATGGTATGCGTCTTGCCATCCGTTGTTAGACCACAGCCTAAGTCTAACAAAACACTACCGCTGTGACTGGGGACTATATATGAAAAACTCTCAAAAAAAAAAAAACAGTAAAAAAAAAATATCCCTAAATCAGCCGTCACTAAATGGTAGATTGCAGAACAGAGCCAGACCATTTGGCTGTTCTATCCAAATTGCCATCCAGTCAGTCCCTAGCACAGCATCCCCCCCTTCCACAGTGATTGGTGTTAGGACCACCAGCATCCTAAAAACCAATGATGTCAACTGCATGCCCCGTTCTCAGCATCACAAGAGAGAAGTTGGACTTCCTTCATGTAGAGCTGCAGCCCGTTCTGCCTCCCAGCTCCGGCCCTTTGGGGCACTGGGGCACTCTGATGGGGACACCTGATGTAAGTGGGCACTCTGATGGGGACACTGATGTAATTTGGCACTCTGATGGGGACACCTGATGTAAGTGGGCACTCTGATGGGGATACTGATGTAAGGGGGGCACTCTGGTGGGGACACTGATGTAAGGGGGGCACTCTGATGGGAACACTGATGTAAGTGGGCACTCTGATGGGGACACCTGAAGTAAGGGGGCAGTCTGTTGGGAACATCTGATGTAAGTGGGCATTCTGATGAGGACACCTGATGTAAGTGGGCACTCTGATGGGGACACTGATGTAATTTGGCACTCTGATGGAGACACCTGATGTAAGGGGGCACTCTGATGGGAGCATCTGACGCAAGTGGGCACTCTGATGGGGACACCTGATGTAAGTGGGCACTCTGATGGGGACACTGGTGTAAGTGGGCCCTCTGATGGGGACATTGATGTAAGTGGGCCCTCTGATGGGGACAGTGATGTAAGTGGGCATTCTGATGGGGACACTGATGTAAGTGGGCACTCTGATGGGGACACCTGATGTAAGGGGGCACTCTGATGGGGACACTGATGTAAGGGGACACTCTGATGGAGACACTGGGTGTAAGGAGGCAATCTGATGGGGACATTGGTATAAGGGGGCACTCTGATGGGGATACCCGGTTTAGGGTGGCACGCTAATGGGGACACCAGGTGTAAGGGGATACTCTGATGGGGACTCCTGATGCACGTGGGCACTCTGATGGGGACACCTTTTGTAAGGGGGCATTCTGCTGGGGATACCTGATGTAAGTGGGCACTCTGCTAAAGGGGCATTCTGGTGGGGACACTGATGTTAGGAGGCACTGTGATGGGGACACCTGATGAAAGGAGGCACTGTGATGGGGAAACCTGATGAAAGGAGGCACTGTGATGGGGAAACCTGATGAAAGGAGGCACTGTGATGGGGACACCTGATGAAAGGAGGCACTGTGATGGGGAAACCTGTTGAAAGGAGGCAATGTGATTGGGACAACTGATGGGAGGGGTCACGTACAAATCTGACAATATGTAATATAAAAACTGCTATGGAATTATACATTATTTTTTGTTTAGACATAAAATGACCACACGTATACCAGGATCTGACCCATTGGATGAGATTCGGACCTGTTCTGGAAAAATATTTTACTGACCGTACCTTCTTTTTGAATTTTAATTCAATACCTCTGCTCTAAATAATAGGGAAAAAAGCAGATCAGTGAGCCAAACACAAATTTTTCACGTCAATAAAATCTGTTGCTAAATCATTTAAGCCAAAAATCCCCTCACTCCTTCCTAGTAGGGTGATATATGTCCTATAAATTGTGACTCCAGCACTAACATGGTAAAATCGGCCTATATGGTACAATACTGTGAAGGGCTCAGTGGAACAAAGATCTGTTACCTTCACCGCAAATCTATATGCCAGGCACCCAACGCTGAACTGTTCTGAGGTCACAGTTTGCACACTGTAATAACATACACTGAATTATGAGCCGTGGTTTATAACTGTAGTTAAAAGAACATGTGCTGACTTGCAGGTTGATTCTATAAGATGAATATATATTGTTGAGCAGAACAGATGGTCTTCAGCTCCCATTGGACGTTGTTTCACAGCCAGAACATTGGATGATGTCATACACCACATAAGTTCAGGTGGAGTTGGTGGAATTAGGAAAGTCTAGCCAAATCCCCGAACTTGCAACACATTAGCACACCTGCTTCAGTGTTTATGTATGTATATGGAAATCCTCAAATGTATTACGATGGAAAATCTAAAAACCGGCTGCAGTCTCTGGGTCTTTTTTCTATTAAAGAGACATCTTACAAAAGTAACATAACACATTTACAGTAATTCGGCAATTAAAAGGTAGCATTTAGAGTGAACAGGTTGTAATGATGATTTAGCCCCCTGTTACTATGAGTGAGAGTGAAATAAGTCCAATCACCGGTGTCATTGGGAGTAACATAATCCCTTTTGCTGTTGTCATTGGAAGTAAGATAAACCCTACTGTTTGTGCTTGTGGGAGGACAAATAAAACCCATTACTGGTATCATTGGAAGTAAAATAAGCCCTATCTTTGGTGTCTTTGCATGTAAAATAAGTCCCATCTTTGATAAAATTCCGGACTAAAATAAGTCCCATAACTGGTGACATTAGAGTAAAATAAAAAAAAAAAAACCGAAGAGATTTCCAGTCACAACTTACCAACCAGCCAGTGACCAACCGAATTATATTGTCTAACAGTATGCGTTAAAAACAGGGGGTTGGTTGCACACATTTGCAAATACATGCGTAAGCTGCAGGCGCCAGCAAGGCACCCTGTAATCTGCAGTCCTTAACTCTACAATTTAAAGAGTCTCTACAATGAGAGCACATGCATTTAATGGGATAGATGGAGGACAAGTGACTGGAGGGAGCCCACCCCTCCTTAAAGGCACAGGGTCACACTGAACACCCAGCTCATTGCACAATGGCGGCAAAGGTGTCAGTACGTTGCCTGGCTCAATATGGATATCAACGATAATGCAAAAAGTGATCACCGCCTCCACCTATAATTGGTCTTAATGGTATGGAGAACTGGAAGGGCGGACGCAGATAAAAAAAAAACGAAGAGATTTCCAGTCACAACTTACCAACCAGCCAGCGACCAACCGAATTGAACTGTCTAACAGTATGCGTTAAAAACAGGGGTTTGGTTGCACACATTTGCAAATACATGCCATTATCATTAAGACCAGTTATAGGTGGAGGTGGTGACCACTTTTTGGATTAGAGTAAAATAAGCCTCATCATTGGTGTAATTGGGAGTAAAATAAACCTCATTATTGGTGTCATTGGGAGTAAAATAAACCTCATTATTGGTGTCATTGGGAGTAAAATAAGTCTCATTACTGATTTAATTGATAGTAAAATATGCCCCATTTTGGTTGTGTCAGTAAGAGTAAAATAAGCCCCATTGTTGGTGTCAATAGGAGTAAAATAATCCTCATTACTGATTTAATTGATTGTAAAATAAGCCCCATTGTTGGTGTCAATGAGAGTAAAATAAACCCAATTGTTGGTGTCAATGGGAGTAAAATTGTCTGCATCCTTGGTGTCACTGGAAGTAAATCCCCATTGTTGGTGTCAATAGGAATAAAATAGTCTGCATCCTTGGTGTCACTGGAAGTAAAACCCCATTGTTGGTGTCAGTGACAGCAATATGACCCTCATCGTTGAGGTCAGTGGAAACAAAGTTTAGCCCCAGCCCAGCACTGGTGTCCAGTGGTTACTTACCTGCTGCCACACTACTGACACCAGAACTGTGCTGTCATGGTCAGGAAAGAGATCACACCACCTGACAGAACCAGCAGTGACAGGCCTGGGGTATCATGTGATCGCTATAAATGATTATAGTGATCACATGATTAAAATGCCAACAAAATAGTCATAAATGGCTTCCATTCATAAATTTATTGTGATGCTGTGATTGATTCACAACTATCACATGGTACCTAGGCCAGTCACAGCACCCTGTACCATGTGATTAGCTGTAGCCAATCATAGCATGTCAACAGTAAGCAGGCTGTCATGAATGGAAAGCCATTCATGACAGTTAAGTATTGCTTATAACAGTGATCATCACCGATAAACAATAAGAGTGTAAAAAAAAAATCCCTGATCACACCCCTAGAGTAGTAAAGTGTACTTACTATCACCAGTAAGTATTCCTGATCACCACCACACCAGTCATATATCAATAATAACCTTCTATCAAGACTACCTACAGCGCTTGCTATTGTTAATATCGCCCTTAAACCTTATACAGTGTAAACAATAATGTGACTTATTTCAAAAGTAAATAATATTCGTGAATGTATACACATCTAGTTGATCAAAGGGTTAAATAATAATACTCCAATATAGTATACACATCTAATACATCAATGGGTTGAATAATAGTACTCCAATATAATAGTGCAGATAGTGGAGAAATTAATATATCAATTGTGATGCCTTAATGAAAAAATGCACGTGACTTAAATGGTTAAGTTCCATATTTTTTTTAACCTATCTCTGATGAAGTCACCGGAAGTGACAAAACGCATTCGATTGGAATGCACGGCGTGACGTGTGACGGCAGGTGGAACGCAAGCCAGAATCTCCGCTCGCCACTCTGCAGCTAGCTTCTCTAGCACGCACATTTTGTCACGGACTGCTTTATATTGATTTTGTTATTTTGCCATTTTACCCATGGAATGGGAATAAAAGTGTTTTAAATACTACACTATCCGGAGCATCTCTATTTCTTGTACCCTGGCTCCACATGTAAGAGGAGAGGAGGAATCGCATACCACCCCATCCATCCCACTACTGGAGAGCCACAGGAGGATTCATATTAGCCTGGGGGGCTACATAAGCGTAGGTGGTCTTGGTGCCATAAGGCATATGAGACCCCCTCTATTTGGTAAGTTACCCAAACTTATCTTACCACGGTGGAGAGGAAATTGAGCCACATTTATGTCACAAAGCGGACTAGATATCACCCACACTGAGCACTTGCACCTTGAAAATATTGGATGAGCATATTTGCACGAGAAAAATTTTTTTGAAACTCTGTCACTACAGTCACTTTATATGGACTTGATTTAACCATTTAAGTCACGTGCATTTTTTCATTAACCACTTCAATACAGGGCACTTTTCCCCCTTCCCGCCCAGGCCAATTTTCAGCTTTTAGCGCTGTTGCATTTTGAATGACAATTGCGCGGTCATGCAACAATGTACCTACACCAAATTTATGTCATTTTCCCCCCACAAATAGAGCTTTCTTTTGGTGGTATTTGATCACCTCTGGGTTTTTTCTTTTTTGCTAAACAAATAAAAAAAATACCTAAAAGTTTGAAAAAAAAAAAGTTTTTTTGATTATGTTATACAATTTTGTAAATAAATAAATTTTTTCCTGCACTGATGAGGAGGCACTGATGGGGTGGCACTGATAGGCGGCACTGATAGGCAGCACTGATGGGAACTGATATGTGGCACTGATAAATAGCACTGATATGCAGCATTGGTGGGCACTGATAGGCAGGACTGCTGGGCACTGATAGGTGGCATTGATGGGCAATGATATGTGGCACATGGGCAATGATAGGCGGCACTGATGGGCACTAATGGGCACTAATAG
Organism: Pelophylax lessonae; assembly: GCF_965119305.1. Taxonomy (NCBI): domain Eukaryota; kingdom Metazoa; phylum Chordata; class Amphibia; order Anura; family Ranidae; genus Pelophylax; species Pelophylax lessonae. The sequence goes on along the minus strand of NC_138771.1, from coordinate 66,983,037 downwards.
GTGGCACTGGTGGGCAATAATGGGCACTGGTGGGCAGCACTAATAAATAGCAATGATGGGCACTGGTGGGCAGCACTGATGGGGAGAGCACTGGTTGGCAGCACTGATGGGAAGGGCACTGGCGGGCTCCCTGAGCCCTGATTGCCATCCCTGGTGGCCATAGTGGGCATCCCTGGGGTCATGGGTGGGCATCCCTGGGGTCATGGGTGGGCATCCCTGGTGGTTCATGTGGCACCCCCCCCCCCCGAGGGTCTGCACTGGTAATCAATGATCTGATTACCAGTGCAGACCCCCCCCCCCCCTGTCAGGAGAGCCGCAGATCGGCTCTCCTTTACTTGTGCCTGTCAGGCACGTACTGAGGAAAGCCGATCAACGGCTCTTCCTGTTTACTATGTGACCAGCTGTGATTGGACACGGCTGGTCACATGGTAAAGAGCCTACAGAGATGCGGTGTGTCAGTGTGTGTGACACGCCGCATCACTGATCGACTACCGCCGTCATATGACGTCCGGTCAGGATAATGCAACCACATTCCCGCGTCAATCTGCTATAGGGCGGGAAGTGGTTAAGGCATCACAATTGATATATTAATTTATCCACTATCTGCACTATTATATTGGAGTACTATTATTCAACCAATTGATGTATTAGATGCGTATAGTATATTGGAGTATTATTATTTAACCCTTTGATGAACTAGATGTGTATACATTCACGAATATTATTTACTTTTGAAATAAGTCACATTATTGTTTACACTGTATAAGGTTTAAGGGCGATATTAACAATAGCAAGCGCTGAAGGTAGCCTTGATAGAAGGTTATTATTGATATTTCTCCATTTCCATTTCTATAGCTGCTGCTTCTCATTTTAAATTTATATGATTATACTAACATCACCACACTCCATTAGGTGTGGGGAATATACCCTTTGGTATATTTTCTAAACACAAGTCATATGATGACAATATACTGCTGTGCTGACAGTATCTAAAAAAGAAAAAAAAAATGTTGAAAAAAAAAGTAATTTTGTTAAATTTCTTTTTTTTCCGAAAAGTGGTGACATAAAATTATTACTTAAAAAAAACCCGCCATGCCTGTTACTAAATACCTCAGACTGACTTCTTTCAAAAAAGGGGTCACATGGGGGATATTTGTACTGTCCTAAGATTTTAGGGCCTCAAAAAATTAGATAGGCCATCAGTACATAAGAATTGATCAATTTTCTAAATATATACTGTATACCCTAATTTGTAGACTCTATAATTCTCACACAGACAAAATAATAAAGACTGATCTGAGTTATTTTCAAAGCAGACTACATTTTTACCTAAATCTATGAAGAAAGATTATTTGCTTGCAAAATTTTAAAACAAACTAAGGCTGGCCATACACTATACAATTTTCTTGTTCAACTTTCCTTTAGATTTACCAAAACCATGTAATATAGGGTCAAACCTAAACACTTTCAATTTGTATGCAGTCAGGCAGGCCCTTGCACTACATAGTTTAAGGTAAATCTAAAGGAAATTGAATAAGAAAATTGTATAGTGTATGGCCAGCCTAAGAAAAGCATGTTTCTTTTAACCACTTTACCACTAGAGCATTTTGCTGTCTTACGTCTGGGCCACTTTTTGCGATTCGGCGCTGTGCGACTTTAACTGACAATTGCGCGGTCGTGCAACGCCGTACCCAAACAAAATTTACGTCCTTTTTTTCAAACAGAGCTTTCTTTTGGTGGTATTTGATCACCTGTGCGATTTTTACTTTTTGCGCTCTAAACAAAAAAAGAGCGTTTATTTTGAAAAAATAACAATATTTTTAACATTTTTTTATATGAAATTCCCCCCAAAAAAGATGTAAAAACCAATTTTTTTTTAAATTTTTGGCCAATTTGTTTTCTGCTACCTATGTTTGGTTAAAAAAAATCGCAATAAGCGTATTTTGATTGGTTTGCGCAAAAGTTATTGCGTTTACTAACAAAGGGAAAGATTTATGTCCTTTTTGGTGTTTTTTTTTTTAACGAGTAATGGCGGCGATCTGCGATTTTTTTTGTGGGACTGCGACATTGCGGCGGACAGATCGGACCCTTGACTGACATTTTTGACACTTTTGGGGGTACCAGTGACATTTCTACAGTAATCAGTGCTATACATATGCACTGTTACTGTAAAAATAACACTGGCAGGGAAGGGGTTAATTTTATTGGAGAGGGAGGGGTTTAATGTATGCCTGGTGCTTACTGACGTGTGGGGGGGGAGGTGACTGTGTGAGACAGGGACAGATCGGATGTCCAGCTATGCTGAACACTCCGATCTGTCACTCCCTGTCACTGAGGAGATCCGCCCGCTTGTGTTTACACAGGCGGGCGGATCTCCACACTAGATCCCCGACGATCGGGGCGATCGCCGCTGCTCCTCCCCTGGCCCGACTCCCGCTGTGAATGAAAACAGCGGGAGCGCGCCTACAGGGGTGGAGTCTGGCGACGTAGGTCTACGTCGTCAGACGGGATCGTGCCACTTTGCCGCAGTAGTACTCCGGTACTCAGTGGCAAAGTGGTTAAAAAAAAGTTTGGTCTTTTTTTTTTTTATATCATAAAACAAAAAAAAAAAAAAAAACAGTGGTGATCAAATACTACAAAAAGAAAGCTCTTTTTGTGTGAAAAAATTATATAAATTTAATTTGCGTAGAGTGTTGCATGAACGTGCAATTACCAGTTAAAGTAGCGCCCGTGTCTAATAGCAAAAAATGCTCTGGTCATGAAGGGGGTAAAACCTTCCAGAGGTCAAGTGGTTAAGCATGCGTACAAAAAAAAAAAAAAAAAATGGCTTGTTAAAATCTGTTGCCAGTGCATCAAAACTCATGTTATGTGCATTTTAAAGCGCTGTTATTACCTTCCATGGCCTCCCAATGCACTAAGACATTGACAAAACTGAGAATTTTTCAAAACACACTGCTCTGAGATAACATACACTATCTATATTATGATGAACCAGTGTAAATGGGTCCCAAATGTGCTAGAGCAGGGGTCTCCAAACTATGGCCCTCCAGTTGTTCAGGAACTACAATTCCCATCATGCCTGGTCATGTCTGTGAATGTCAGTGTGTTACAATGCCTCATGGGATGTGTAGTTCTGAACAGCTGGAGGGCCGTAGTTTTGAGATCCCTGTGCTAGATGAATAAGAAATTTTCGGAGGGGGGGGGAATTTATTGGCATAGATCAGTGGTCTCCAAACCTCAGCCATTGGGCCAGATGTGACCCTTTGCTTGCTTTTGCTCTGCTCTTGGGGTCATAATTCCCCCCACTGACACCAGTTAAGGGGGGCACAATTCCTCCCACTAATACCAATGATGGAGCACAATGTCTCCCAGTGACACTAACAATGGGGCCCAGACACACAATGATGGGGAACTATACCTCCCTTTGAGACCAAAAATGGGGTCCAATGACACCAAATGATGGGGCACTATTCCTCCCAATAAGACCAACAAATGGGACCCAATGACACCATTGATGGGGAACAAGTCCTCCCAATCAGTAAGGGGCTCAGGCGTGTTTGGATCGAGCCCGCCAGGAGGCCGTCACTGCACACTGGCTATCATAGGCAGTGGGGCATTTCCCGACCGGCTGCTGCACATACACACGCTGCCTTTAATTGGCGGGGCACAGTGCCAGCTTGCTGGCGGGCTTGACCCAAAAACGCCCAAGCCCATCTCTACTCTCAATGACACCAACAATGGGGCATAATTTCTTCCAATTACACAAATAATGGGGTCCAATGACACCAATAATGGGGCACAATTCTTACCAGTGACACCAACATTGGGGTACAATTCCTCCCACTGACACCAATGATGAGGCACAATTACTTCCACTGAAACAAAGTATGGGACATTATTTTTTCCCCAATGGTGTCGGGTCTTTTTCTACTCCCAATGGTCACAGTCTGGCTCCCCTAAAGTCTGAAGGACAGTAAACTGGCCCTTTCTTTAGAAAGTTTGGAGACCCCTGGTATAGATAGCAGTTAATACTAAATGCTTGTCTAAGAAAAAACTGGGATGCTCTCGGTTGCAATGAATGTCAAAAATCCAGCCTCAGAGTCTTTGGTGGACTAAATTGCTCACTGGCTTCTTATATCCCTTGCTTCATAGGCAAGATCTTACCAGCCTTGCTGTCCTATTCCATAGAGTCTTACTCCTCCTGCTGCAGCAGTACCACTGTTATTCCTCCTGATCTGTTTTTTAGTATGTAAAAAAAAAAAAAAGGCAGCAGGACGGAGATAATATCCATGTGATGTTGGTAGGATTGAGCCCTTGTAAGGCTTGGTTCACACCTTCTGTATGCATGAAGGGGTTAAACCAGGACACACATTAATTATACAGGTTCTGTGGCTGATTAAGGTGGTAATTAAACTCACTTAGTGCCTTATATGCATTATATCAGCCTCAGAATCCGTGTATTTAATATGTCTCCTGGTTTAACCACTTTACTACCGCCCACCGCAGATATACTGCGGCAGGCAGCCGCTCATGGGCAAAGCGACGTAGGTATACGGCGCTCGCTCTCAGGAGGCTGGGGGGCGAGCGCGCGCCGCTGGCGGCACGCTCCCGCCCCCACTCATCAGCATGGAAGCTGATGCGTGTGTCAGGCGGCTCTGATTGCTGCCTGACACCCGCGATCGTTCCCCGCTGAGAGAGAAGAACGGTCAGCTGTTATAAACACAGCCGACCGTTATTCTCTCTGGAATGATCATAGGGCCCATGTGATCCTTCTACAAAGGATCACATGTCTCTATAGTCATTTCAGAAGCCCCACCTCCCCCCTCCCCCCCACAGTTAGAATCACTCCCCTAAGCTCACATTTAACCCTTTGATCACCCATAATGTTAACCCCTTCCCTGCCAGTGTCATTATTACAGTAAAAGTGCATATTTTTAGCACTGATTACTGTAATAAAGTCACTGGTACCCCCAAAAGTGTCAAAAATATCAGTCAGGGGTCCGATCTGTCCGCCACAATGTCACAGTCCTGCAAAAAATCACAGATTGTTGCTATTACTAGTAAAAAAACAAAAAAAACAATAGAAATTACATAAATCTTTCCCGTAGTTAGTAGACGCCATAACTTTTGCACAAACCAATCAAAATACGCTTATTGCGATTTTTTTTTACCAAAATATGCAGCAGAAAACAAATTGGCCTAAAATGTTAAAAAATTTTGATTTTTACATTTTCTTTTTTCGAGAATGTTATATAGCAGAATGTGAAATATATTGTTTTTTTTTTTTTTTTCAAAGTTGTCGCTCTTTTTTTATTTATAGCGCAAAAAATAAAAATCCCACAAGTGATCAAATACCACCAAAAGAAAGCTCTATTTGTGGGAAAAAAGGACATCAATTTGATTTGGGTACAGAGTCACACGACCGCGCAATTGTCCGTTAAAGTCACGCAGTGCCTGAATCGCAAAATATGGCCAGGTCATTAAGGGGGCAAATCCTTCTGGTCTTAAAGTGGTTAAAGGGATGAGGTGACAACCCTAACATAGGCAGACTGCCGTTCTGCCTCTCACAGGAAAGTTTGAGGGTCTGGGCGGACTTCGGACCCACTTATGGTTCCCACTGTGTCCAATCACAGCGGGAGTTGTGCGCCGGCGGCGCGTATGCGTTAGGATTGCCACCTCATCCCTTTAAACCAGGCCACATATTAATTACACAGGTTCTGAGGCTGATATAATGCACATAAGGCACTAAGTGAGTTTAATTACCACCTTAACCACTGAAGCCCCGGAGGATTTGGCTACTCAAAGACCCTATTTTGCGATTCGGCACTGAGTGACTGTTACGGACAATTGCGCAGTCGTGCGACGCTGTACCTGAATGAAATTGATGTCCTTTTTTCCCCACAAACAGAGCTTTCTTTTGGTGGTATTTGATCACCTGTGCAATTTTCACTTTTTGCGCTATAAACAAAAAAAGAGCGACAATTTTGAAAAAATAACAATATTTTTCACACTTTTTTACATGAAATTCTCAAAAACAAAAAATGTAAAAATCAAAACTTTTTTAACATTTTAGGCCAATTTGTTTTCTGCTACATATTTTTGGTAAAAAAAAATCGCAATAAGCGTATTTTGATTGGTTTGCGCCAAAGTTATTGCGTTTACTAACTACGGGAAAGATTTTTGTCATTTTTATTGTTTTTTTTTTTAACTAGTAATGGCGGCGATCTACGATTTTTTTTGCAGAACTGCGACATTGCAGCGGACAGATCGGACCCCTGACTGACATTCTTGACACTTTTGGGGTTACCAGTGACATTACTACAGTAATCAGTGCTATAAATATGCACTGTTACTGTAAAAATGACACTGGCAGGGAAGGGGTTAACTTTATTGGTGATCAGTGGGTTAAATGTATCCCTAGGGGCGTGATTCTAACTGTGGGGGGCGTGGCTTGTGATGTAACCACAGAGTCTATACGATCCTACATAGCGGGATCGTATAGTCTCTGTTCTTACATCAGGAATGACAGACGGCTGTGTTTACAACAGCCGTCTGTCTTTCTCCCTCTCCTGCACGAGATCGCGAGTGACCGGCGGACATCGGAGCCGCCGGTCACATGCACGGGGATGTCAGGGAACGAGCGGGGGGCGGGAGCGCACCTCCGGCGGTGCGCGCTCGCCCCCTACAGGCTCGTGGGTGAGTGACGTACCGGTACGTCACTTTGCCCAGGAGGGGCTGACCGCCGCAGTATATAGTCGTGCGGAAGTCGGGAAGTGGTTAATCTGCCACAGAACCTGCGTAATTAAAGCCCCGTACACACGCACAGATCGTCGTCATACAAACGTCGGCGGACGAAAGATCTGCCGATTGTACGCGTGTTAGTATGGTGCCTCCGACAGATGTCTGCACACAATCCGCGGACAAGAGTCTTTCTTGCAAACATGAAAATTTTTGTCTGCAGACACCAGAACGGACGATTGTTCGCCTGTCAGTACAGAAATCAGCCGACAGACCGCAGATTTGCAAGACTGGGCATGCTCAGAAAATAAAAAACACAGGGAAAGTTAACCATTACATGACATCACTTCTGCAGTCAGCTGAAGTCTGCGGACAAAATTCTTGTGCTGTCCTTGTGCTGTCTTTGCGCTTTTCAACAGACACCGACATCCCGGGGAGAAAAGACGAACATTTGTATGACGACGATCTGTGCGTGTGTACGGGGCTTAATGTGTGTCCTGGTTTAAATGGATGAGGTGGCAACCCTAGTGTGCGTGACACAGACCCGGAAGAGCGAAATCATGACTTCGTGCAGGAGAGCCACCACCATGCAGTATATATATGCGGGGCAGTCGGCAAGTGCTTAAATGGACTGTAGTGCATACAAAAAATCAGGGCTTTTTTTCAGCGGGAACGCGGGGGAACGCAGTTCCGGCACCTCCAGGACTGACTGTGTGTAATGGCAAAGGGTGCTGGGATGTCCTGCAGGGTCTATTGATAATAACTGCTGGGGGATCTATTCTAACTGGAAGGGATATATTTTTGCAGGGGGGTCTGTTGTTACTGAGGTCTATTGTTGCTGCTGTGGGATCTATTGCTGCTGGGGGTGGGTCTTATGTTGCTGGGGGATCAGTTGTTGCTGGGAGAGATCTACTGTTGAGGGAGGGGCCTGTTGATTCTAACTGTAGGGAGATATGTTGTTGTTGCTGCTGGGAGTCTATTGTTGTTCAGGGGGAAATTTTGTTGCGGGTGGTCCATTGTTGTTAGAGGGATCTATTGTTGCTGGCTGCAGGGGATTTATTTTACTGCTTTTCTTCTTATCATTCCCAAATTCCATACACATTACTTAACACCACAAAATTATACTTGGTTCTGTATTGTCTTAAAGGGCAGTATTGGGAGGTGGGTAAGGGATGGAACCAAGGAACGGTGCTTGGAGGTGGGTAGGGGGCGGAGAAAAGAGATAACTCTAAAAGAGGGAGTTCCTGCACCTATTCTCTGAGAAAAAAAGCCCTGCAAAAAATACAATAAAAAATGCATAGGTGTGAACTGGGCCTATGACCTGCAAATTTATTTAGCCATTTGGTATCTACCCAGAATTGAAATACCAGTTTTGAGTGGACTTACACACTAACACCATTTGTCACTCCTAGTGGGACGGAGATATATTTATAACACAAATGTCCGATGTATGACAGTAGAGGAACACACACGCTAAATCTCTTCAAGTCATTTCTCAGGATGTGGATTTTGGGGGATTCCCGCTGGTTGGGTGTGATTGCCTTCAATACAATTAATAGGACCCAGGACAGCTGCTCTGCGTTAGACACCACAACTGTCGTCTCTTGTATTTCCATCCATTCTTTCCCACTTTTCTACTTCATCTGCTCTTTACAAAGCATGAATACTCCCAAATATGTCTCCTGTGGGAGCACCTGCCGTCACACAGCTCACTCTTCAATATCCAGCAATAATCTCATCTGTTTATTCATCCTCCAACCGCTAATTACTACAGAGACTTGATGATCATCTATCTTTCAGGAAAAATATCATCGTTCTATTCTTATGAATGAAAATTCTCCCTAAACACAGGTTGTAAGTAAACAGCTGCAGGAACAATATTCTCATAGAAAATGGCAAGAATTCAATGTCATGTGTTATATATAAAATGGGTTTATATGCAGGGCTGCTGATAGAGGGGGAACAACCTACCAGATTGAAATTTACTGACCTGACACCCACAATTTACTGGCACAGCCAAGATTTTACTGGCATTTCCAAAAGTTACAAACTTACAGTTTTACGTGCAAATTTCAGTATTTAAAGCGGAGTTCCACCTAAAAGTGGAACTTCCACTCTTTTGTTCCCCCCCCCCCCCCCCGGTGCCACATTTGGCACCTTTCAGGGGGGAGGGGGGAACGGGTACCTGTTTTTGACAGGTACCCTCCCCCAATTCCGGGATACCTCGCCGCGGCACAGTCCCTCAGAAGCTCGGCCCCCTCCTCCCTCCTCCGCCGCCAAGCCAGTAGGAATGCGCAGCACGCTTCGCGCATGCGCAGTAGGGGCCCGCCTGTGAAGCCTCAAGGCCTCACTGCCTGGTTCCCTTACCGGCAATGGCAGCGGCAGCACCCAACAGCCGATGCAATCATCGGCTGCGGTGCCGACATCGCTGGACTCCAGGACAGGTAAGTGTCTTAATATTAAAAGTCAGCATCTACAGTATGTGTAGCTGCTGACTTTTAATTTTTGGAGGGGGGAGGCGGAACTCCGCTTTAAGCTACAAACAAGTACAATATGCAATTAGCAATGTGATTTAACCAGTTCTGGGCTGGAAGAATTTGCCCCCTTAATGACCAGGCCATTTTTTGCGATTCGGCACTGCGTTATTTTAACAGACAATTGCGCGGTCGTGCGACGCTGTACCCTAAAAATATAGATGTCCTTTTTTCCCACAAATAGAGCTTTCTTTTGGTCATATTTGATCACCTGTGCGATTTTTTTTTTTTTTTTTGCACCATGAACAAAAAAAGAGTGGCAATTCCGAAAAAAAAAAAAAACCCATCATTTTTCACTTTCTGCTATAGAATATACCCCCCAAAAAAATTTAAAAATCACATTTTTTTTTCATCCTTTTGGGCCAATTTGCATTTTGCCACAAATTTTTGGTAAAAAAAATTCCCAATAAGCATATTTTGATTTGTTTGCGCAAAAGTTATAGTTTCTACAAGATATTTGTAGAAAGATATTTATGTCATTTGTATTTATTTATTTTTACTTGTAATGGCAGCGATCTGCAATTTTTAGTGGGACTGCAACCATGCGGCGGAAACATTGAACCCCTAACTGACATTTTTGACACTTTTGAGGGGACCAGTGACATTACTACAGTAATCAGTGCTAAAAATATGCACTGTTACTGTAATAATGACACTGGCAGGGAAGGGGTGATCAAAGGGTCAAGTGTGGGCCTAGGGGGTGTTTTCTAACTGTATGGGGGAGGGACTTGTAAAATGAACACAGAGAGCTGTGATCCTAAATAGGAGGATCACAGGCGCTCTGTGTTCATTTGAGAACAACCGTCGTTCTCTCTCAGCGGGGAGCGATTGCGGTGCCGGGTGGCAATCACAGCCACTGGCCCCATGGATCGGCATCCCCACTGCCTAGTGGGGGTGGGTATGCACTGCTCAAACCCAAGGAGCGCTCCCTCGGATTGCCATACAGGTAGGGCGGTTTGCGCAGCCGAGCCAGCCTGCCGCAGTATGTCTGCGGCGGGCGGGCGGCCGGCAAGTGGTCAACGTAGATATTAAGGCAAAAACATATTTCTTATTTTATTTTTGACATAGTAAGTAAGTAGCTCGGACAGGACTCAGGAGGGCAAGAAATTAGAATGTGCAGAAGCACACACATATGAAATTGACTGTCACAGTGACACTGACAGCAATGTGCAGGAGCACAGATCACCGACAATACATGTCCCCTTCTGAGTCACAGTGACAGTCGTTCTCCACGCCAGGTAGTCCCATTTGTCCAAACAGCTCCGGCTTGCCTTGCTCCCATCCCTCAGACCCGTGCACGAGGCTCCGACCACTCGCTCAGCTCCCTTGCACCATGACATCACATGACACCAATTTAGGCACTGCCCCTGTCCGCCCCCTGCCAGCGCCGCCCGAACACTCTGTAGCAGGCACTCAGATGGTCTTGACCGGCTCTGGAACTACGCAGTTCCTAGACAAGCATAACAGCCATATTTTTTACTGGCAACTTTTTCCTGTCATTGGCATTTCCTGGCAGGAGAAAAGTGGCCGATGGCAACACTGAGGCAGACCCCCCCCCCCCCCATACGGGGCCTTCCTGCTGTGCAGTGTCATACAGGACCATGGCCCCACCATCATTTCTACAGCTAGGTTTACACCAGTGCCAGACGACCTAGTGCCCGCATGATTCCACTCCTTGAGTTTACGGCAGCCCATTAATTTTAATAGGCTTCCCTACCAGTAAGAAACAAGAGAAAAGAAGTCCCCATTCCTTTTTGTAAATTCACACCACACCCAGCGGCATTGTGTTGTGGCATCATGAAGTTTGGAGCATGCAAAACGCTCGAGTGGTGGTGCCAAAAAAGTAGAACTAAAGGCAATTTTTTTTCTAATTTTGGATAGAGTAAAGCCCCGTACACACGTACCGATTGTCGGCTGTAAATATTCGGCCGACGACCGATCGGCCGATTGTAGGCTTGTTAGTATGATGCTTCCGACAGCCGACAGCGCATTTTTGGCCAAACAGAATCTGTCGTGCAGGCATTAAAATTTTTGTTGGCCAACACCAGAACGGCCGATTGTTCGCCAGTCAGTACAGATTTCGGCCGACAGACAGCAGATTTGCAAGACTAGGAATCCTCAGAAAAGAAAAAAGACCAGGAAAGTTAACCATCACATGACATCACTTCTGCAGTCGGCTGTTGTTGGCCGACAAAATTCGTGTGCAGTCTTTTGCAGTTTTCAACAGACGGGACAGCCCTGGACAAAAGACGGCCGATCGTTCGGCCGACGATCTGTATGTATGTACGGGGCTTAAGGGAACAATATAACCCCATCAGTTTTTTTTTTTTTAGCCATCTGTGTCCTATTGGGAAGATTTACCGTCACTTCCTGTCCCATAGCCAAAACAGGAAGTGAGAGGAAACCCATCCAAAGTGAGGTAACCCCTGGCAGTCACCAGAGCTAGTGTCCCCTCTATTATTGTTCTGGTGTCAACCCAAAATGGGGGGTTTTCTCGTACTTTCGATGACACTGGTAAACAGGACAAATAGCATAGCTCACAACTATGCCTGATTTTGAAGGAACTGTTCCTCATTCAGAACAAAGCTCATTTATCCCTCATTTTAGGCTGACCAATATAGTAGCGTATAACAATGTTTCTCAACTCCAGTCCTCAAGTACCCCCAACAGGTCATGTTTTCAGGCTTTCCAATTTCACTGCCTTAGTAATTACCACAGCCGTTTTATCTGAGGAAAATCCTGAAAACACGACCAGTTGGGAAACTGGAGTATAAAATGGAGTTGAGAAACATTGGTATAAAATGCATTATTTATCTTTCAAAAAGTGTTTCTCAGTGCTAAACTTTTAATCCAATTTATAAATTGCTACATTTGTAAATGTCGAATGTCAATATAAAGGAATAGTAGTGGTAAAAAAAAGGCACTTGTGGGTTTGTCATTTTTTTAAAAATAATTCTCCTTTAACCGTTTGCCGACCGCCGCACGACTATATACTGCGGCAGTCAGCCCCGGCCAGGCAGAGTAACGTAGGGGTACGTCACTCGCCTGTCACTGACTTGTGAGCCAATTGCGGGCGCGCGCCCGCCGAGGCGCGCGCCCGCCCCGGCTCGTTCACTGACAAGTCAGTGCGTGTGACCGGCGTACCCGATCGTCCGCCGGTCACTAACGATCGCTCTGGTGAAGGGAGAAAGGCGGACGGCTTATGTAAACAAGCCGCCTGTCATTCTCCCTGGTGTAAAAATGAAGATCAGACGGTTCTACTATGTAGGACCGTTGATCTCTGTTTTTACACCAATAGCCATGTCCCTTTACAGTTAGAAACACGCCCCTGGCACACACTTAACCCCTCCCTCTCCAATACAGTTAACCCCTTCCCTGCCAGTGTCATTTTTGCAGTAACAGTGCATATGTATAGCACTGATTACTGCAGTAATGTCACTGGTAACCCCAAAAGTGTCAAAAATGTCAGTCAAGGGTCCGATCTGTCCGCCACAATGTCGCAGTACCGCATAAAAAATCGCAGATTGCCGCCATTACGCGTTAAAAAAAAACACCAAAAATGACAAAAATCTTTCCCTTTGTTAGTAAACGGGATAACTTTTGCGCAAACCAATCAAAATACGCTTTTTGCAATTTTTTTTTTACCAAACATATTTAGCATAAAACAAATTGGCCAAAAATGTTAAAAAATTTTGATTTTTACATTTTTTTGGGGGGGGAATTTCATATAAAAAATGTGAAAAATATTGTTATTTTTGCAAAATTGACACTCTTTTTTTGTTTATAGCGCATAATCAAAAAATCGCACAGGTGATCAAATACCACCAAAAGAAAGCTTTGTTTGTGGGAAAAAAAGGACGTCAAATTCGTTTAGGTACAGCGTCGCTCGACTGCGCAATTGTCCGTTAAAGTCACGCAGTAAAAAAATCGCAAAAAAAACCCTGGTCTTTTAGCAGCCAAATTCTCCGGGGCTTAAGTGGTTAAGGGGGCGTGGCAGGGATGTGTCCTACATCTACATACTTTTGCTAATAGGTGTCCTTTGTTAATATCTCAAAAAGTTGGGAGGTATGCAAACAAAGAGGGTGAATCTTAATTAGGGCCGGAGTGGTAAAAACACGCCAAGGAAGGTTGGTTGCAGCTGATATGTTTTCCATTTTTTTGGGTTGGTGGGGAGCGGAGCTGGAAAAAAAAATACTGCACTACAATGGTGTGTGCTAAAAAAATGAGGACTTTTTTTTTCCAGCATTGTAACCTTCTGTAAAGAATGGAGATATTTTTTTTGAATTGTAATAAAGTTAAAAAAAAAAAAAAGTTAATCATGCAATTCTTCATCTACAACATATTGGCACTACACCCTTCTCACCGTGGTATAACACATATGCTGGTGTAAATGAGCCCTAAAGAATTCTTTCTTATATATGATGCTCTTCCATGTTGCTAGTTATTCCCAACGGACAACTGCTAAAAAAAAATTACAGAATGATGCAACTGTGTTTTGAATAGTTAATTAAAATCCAATATGCTGTGAGACTGGTCCTGGTATGGTTTCTGTAAGCTGGCAGTGTCTGTGATCATATCTTTGTAATAGCATGAGAGAATAATGGACAAGCATGCCAATAGACTTTGTGTGCTCTAGTGATGTCCTGTGTTTATCAGCGACACTCATATACTGTATACTCATAGACAACCTAATCATCATGCTAATGAAAAAATCCCAAATGTTGGGCAATGGGGATCTAATGGGTATACCTAAAGCTCATCACTGGTGGGACCCCTTCCAGCCCCAGAGAACAACCTTCATGTTTTTCTTTTTTTTTTTTTTTTCTTGGAAATCTAGAATTTAGTTAAATGGAAAGATGAAGTAATGATCTGACTGCACACACACTATATTGTCAAAAGTATTGGGATACCTGCCTTTACCTGCAAATGGCATCCCAGTCTTAAGCCCTGTACACACGCACAGATTGTTGGCCGTAAATTTTCGGTCAACGTCCAATCGGCTGATTGTCGGCTTGTTAGTATGATGCTTCCAACAACCAACTGCGACTTTTCGGCCGAAAAAAATCTGCTGTGCATGCTATAAAATTTTTGTTGGCCAACAACAGAACGGCCAATTGTTCATCAGTCAGTACAGATTTCGGCAGACAAAAATCAGATGAGCAAGACTGGGCATGCTCAGAGAAGAAAAAACACACAGGAAGTCAACCATCACATGACATCACTTCTGAAGTTGGTTTTTGTTGGCCAACAAAAGTCCAGTGCAAGTCTAGAGCACATTTCAACCAACAAACAACACTGGACAAAAGACGGCCGATCGGTCGGCCAACAATCTGTGCATGTGTATGGGGCTTAAGTCTGTAGGGTTCAATATTGAGTTGGACCACCCTTTGACACTATAACAGCTTCAACTCTTCTGGGAAGGCTGTCCTCAAGGTTTAGGAGTGTGTCTATGGGAATGTTTGACCATTCTTCCAGAAGCGCATTTGTGAGGTCAGCCACCGATGTTGGATAAGAAGGCTTGCCTCGCAGTCTCCGTTCTAATTCATCCCAAAGGTGTTCTATCGGGTTGAGGTCAGGACCAGTCAAGTTCCTTCACCCCAAATTCACTCATCCATGTTTTATTGGACCTTGCTTTGTGTACTGGTATAAACCATTTGGTGCCGGGGGGGATTATGGTGTGATGTTGTTTTCAGGGGTTGGGCTTGGCCCCTTAGTTCCAGCGAAGGGAACTCTCAAGGTGTCAGCATATCAAGACATTTTGGACAATTTCATGCTCCCAACTTTGTGGGAGCAGTTTGGGGATGACCCCGTCCTGTTCTAGAATGACTGCGCACCAGTGCACAAAGCAAGGTCCATAAAGACATGGATGAGCGTGTTTGGGGTTCAGGAACTTGACTGGTCTGCACAGCCTCACATGTGCTTCTGGAAGAATGGTCAAACATTCCACATAGACAAACTCCTAAACCTCCTCCGAAGAGTTGAAGCTGTTATAGCTGCAAAGGGTGGGCCAACTCAATACTGAACCCTACAGACTTAAGCCCCGTACACACTATCAGATTATTGGACACATTTTTGTAAGTTTTTTTTTTTGGCATGCTAGTCTCATATCAACAGTAAAGAGGTTACTCAAGATAGGAAAAATCTCATATGACAGAATAAACCTTCAGAAGTGATGTCATGTGTTGAATTGTTTTGTATGTGTTCTTTCATTTCCGAGCATGTGTAGTCTTGCCCTTACGATTTTTCGGATGAAAACTGTACTAATAAACGAAAATTGAACGTTGTGTTAACGTACGATAACATTTTTTATAGACGCTGCCTCCAGAGATTACATGGCATCGCTGGAGGGCTTTGTTTTCAGGTAAGTTTCACATAATGTGCTAGTATGCGATGCATTCTACCACATTATGCCTTTACCTTGCAGGCCAAAAAAAAAATCAACCAGCGGTTTACAACTGCTTTAAACTTTCACTAGGACAGTAACACTTTTTTATTGTGCAGTTGACTGGTTTGACTGTAAAGAAATCTAACTAGAGGTTTCCTTAAAATCAATAAATAAATCAGTATTTTCTTGGATGTGGCTAACACTTCTGCCTTATAGCAGTCGAGTCATCGGCTTTCAGATCCCATTTACAACATTACCTGCATGGAGTTTGCATATTCTTCATTAAAGTGTAAGTCCACTCTAACATCAAAATCCCTGCATCTATAGATCTTGATGATCTAACACTAACACTAATCTATCTAGCCCTGTAATGAGGAAATCAGGAAACTTACCTTTTCTGAAGTCGATCCGATCCAACCTGGTCCCACGCTGAGCTGTCAGCCGTGGCTTCGCTGTGTAGGCGGGTGCAGAGAACACATCAGACAAAGGAAGCCCCATAGTAACTCTAAGGGTGACATCACTTCCCATTCATTTCACAGCCATTGTCGGCCACTGCAGAGCTTCCACCGCTGGAGACCAGATCAGATCGGCTTCAAAAAAGGTAAGTATACTGATTTCTTCTTTACAGGGCTAGATAGGTTAGATTGTGGATGTCTGTAGATGCAGGGATTTTAGTGTTAGGGTGGATTTATCCTTTAAGCCGGCCATAGATGTTTTAGAATCTCGGCCTGTTCAGCAGTAACCGGCTGAGATTCGAAGCATGAATGGGCAGTCTGAATATACCCAAGTTGATCGATTGATCAACTTAGGTACAACCAGCCTGCTGGATTTTACATGCGATTATTGCTATTGGCTGTTCTAGTTGCTAGCAAAATTCACTGTGTTCTCCCGGCAGGGATGGTTCCCCCACTGGGAGGACATAATGGCTCCATGGGAGGGATTCCCCCATCAACACTGACTGTGTTGATGAAGGAATCAAGCGAATTTCTGTTCTGCAACCGTGGTTATAGGAATGAAAATCGCTCCATCTCTGGCAAGCCTTAGCTTGTGTGGGTTTCTAAGCTGGCCATAGATGGGGGTTTTTTTCCCCTTAAGCAGCAGACTGAACAAAAAAAAAAAAAAAAACAACAGATTTTTCCATCCACACAAGCAAGGTGAATGGAGGAATTCCTGCCACCGGGACATTGTACTCTGACAGTGCGGACACTTTCTACGGAATGGGGCAAATTTCAATCTGTCTTTTATTATTATTATTATACAGGATTTATATAGCATAGGGCAGACAGTACAGTTACAATACAATTCAATACAAAAGGAATCAGAGGGCCCTGTCTATGGCTGCCTTTAGTTAGGAACCTAATGCCTCGTTTCCACTGAGCGGTATGGTTCGGTTCGGTTCGGTGCGGTACGCAATTTTTGCCATTTCCATTGTCAAAAGTTGTGAATGGAACCCTAATTCCGAACTGTACCGTACCACTTTTTTGTGACCCTTTCGATGGGGTACCAAGCACAATTGTACCGTACCAACAGGGTGGAGCTACACTCTGCAGAACATTGATTGGTTGACAGAGAATCGCCACTTCCACCACCTGCCAAGAAGCAAGAACAAAATCTGCATTACTTCCTCCATTGTTGTTTGCTGTATAGCTTTCTTTTTCGTGCAAGAATTCTCTAATTTCCGGCATACACCAAGTCTACCACCATGCCTATCAAGTGATGTTGATCACTACTTTCTGGCTACACCACGGCTGTCATGTAAGGGTAAGTTGGCGGTGGAAATGCAAGCCTGATCAAGATGTACTGTTCCAAACCATACTGAACTGTACCGAACCGTACCGCATCGCTCAGTGGAAACGAGGCATTCGATTGTAAGCAGTCTGAGGTCAGGGACTGATGGGAATGTACAAAATATAAAGTGCTAAGTAAATTGTTGGCACTAAATAAATACTGGTAATAAATAAATTATACATACTGTGTTATAAGTCTGCAGTCTAAAGACTGGTTCACAACGGGGTTGCATGGGGACGTGTTCCTTGCTATTACTGCATGTTCCCATGCGGTGCATTTTGACAGCCCATTCTTTGAACGGGCTGAAAAATGCACTGGACAATGGAAAAAGTGGTGCTTGCACTAATTTTAAAAATGCGCTGCCCCAAACTTCATGGTACTGTTGTACTTTGGAGCCTCCAAACTGTGTTTGTGATTTGGGGTGCCATTAACAATTTATTGGCACCAGCTTGTAGATGGTAAGGGCGCTGCATTCACATGCAGTACAGGAAATACACACAGAATGCACCTTTCCCGCACCTTATCTTTACCTTTCTCGCATCTGATGTGAACCGGCCCGAATATCTTTATCAAATTATGGAAACATTTATACAGATATTTACGCATAATGCAGACAGGTGCTGCTTTCCCTTAAATCCAATCGGAGTTGATCCTATGCATCAGCTCATTCATCATCCTGAACGTTTCTGGTATCTGTACATTTGATATTGTAGCCTTTCATCTGTTTATTATTCTCATTTATTTTATTTTTTTTGGGGGGGGGGTTCCTCATGCACACAAAAAACACAACGTTCAGGGGCATAAAAAAAATGCCTCTAAACCACATTCAGAGAGATGGTACTGACATCATTTGTGTACATTACGTACGTGTATGTGCATAAATGAATTCCAGTGGACAGAAGTCTTTAAAAAAAAAAAAAAAAGGTCCACAATACTGTCTTTCAAACTTTGGGTGGGGGGGAAGCGGACAGTGGCCAGTGGGAATGGAAAATGCCCCAATGTCGGTGGGAGTAAACAATGCCTCAGGTTTGATTGGCCATTAAAGTAAGAAAATTACATGGTGACTGTGGTCACTGTCAGTAGGAGGAGGTACAGTGCCCCATTACATTATTGGTATTGTTGGGAGGAATATTGCCAATTCTTGGAATCAGTGGCAGGGATATTGCCCCATCCCTAGTGCTAGTTGGGGAAATAGTGCCTAATTGGTGTCAGTGGAAGGAATAGTGCCCCATTGTTGGTGTCAGTGGGAGGAATAATGCCCCATCATTGGTGTCAAAGGAAGGATTAGATTAGTGCCCCATTGTTGTTGTCAGTAGGAGAGATAGTGCCCCATCCCTAGTGTTAGTGGAAATAATAGTTCCCCATTCATTGGTGTCAGTGGAAGTATTACTGCTCTATCATTGGTACCAGTGGATGAAATAGTACCCCATCATTGGTGTCAGTAGAAGAAATAATTCCCCATAGTTGGTGTCAGATGGAAGAATAGTGCCCTATCATTGATGTTCGTGGGAGGAAAATTGCCTCATCATTGGTGTCAGTGGAAGGAATAGTACCCCATAGTTGGTGTCAGTGGGAAGAATAGTACTCCATTGTTGGTACCAGTGGGAAGAATAATGCCCCATCATCAGTGTCAGTGGGGAAAAAATAGTGCCCCATAATTGGTGTCAGTGGAAGTAATAGTACTCCGTTGGTACCAGTGGGAAGAATAGTGCCCCATCATCAGTGTCAGTGGGGAGGAATAGTACTCCATTGTTAGTACAAGTGAAAGGAATAGTGCCCCATCATTGGTGTCAGTGGAAGGATTAGTGCGCCATAGTTGGTGTCAGCAAGAGGAATAGTGCCTTATCATTCGTGTCAATCGGAGGAATAGCACTCTATTTAAGTGTCAGTGGTAGGATTAGCGTCCCTTTGTTGATGTCAGTGGTAGGAATAATGCCCCATCATTGATGTCAGTGGAAGGAATAGTGCCCTATCATTGGTGTCAGTGAAAGGAATAGATCCCTATCAATGGTGTCAGTGGAAGGAATAGTGCAACATTCTTGGTGTTAGTGGGAAGAATTGTGCTCCATTGTTGGTGTCGTTGGGAGGAATAGTGTCCCATCATTAATATCAGTTGAAGGAATAGTGCCCCATCATTAATATCAGTTGAAGGAATAGTGCCCCATCATTAATATCAGTTGAAGGAATAGTGCCCCATCGTTGGTGTCAGTTGTAGGAATAGCACCCTATTTAAGTGTCAGTGGTAGGATTAGTGTTCCATTGTTGATATCAGTGGTAGAAATAGTGCCCCATCATTGGTGTCAGTGGCAGGAATTGTGCTCCATCATTGTTGTCTGTGGGAGGAATAGTGCTCCATCGTTTGTGTCAGTGGGAAGAATAGTGGCCCATCATTGCTGTCAGTGGTAGGAATTGTGCTCCATCATTGGTGTCAGTGGGAGGAATAGTGCCCCATCCTTTTTGTCAGTGGGAGAAATAGTGCCCCATCATTGGTGTCAGTGGTAGGAATAGCACCCTATTTAAGTGTCAGTGGTAGGATTAGCGTTCCATTGTTGATGTCAGTAGTAGAAATAGTGCCCCATCATTGGTGTCTGTGGGAGGAATAGTGCCCCATTCTTTGTGTCAGTGGAAGGAATAGTGCCCCATCATTGGTGTCAGTGGAAGGAATAGTGCCCCATCATTGGTGTTAGTGGAAGGAATAGTGCCCCATCATTGGTGTCAGTAGTAGGAATTGTGCTCCATCATTGGTGCCGGTGGGAGGAATAGTGCTTCATTAACTATCATTAGTGCCAGTGGAGGTATAGTACCCCCTTGTTGGTGTCAGTGAGAGGAATATTGCTCCAAAAGCTGGCTAAAAGCAAGCCAAAAGCCACATTCAGCCTGTAGACCGCAGTTTTTAGAACACTGTTTTAGCCTATAGAATACGTTTACATGCATATGCTCCTAAATTCCATATGCCTGGAAATGCACAAAAAAAAGAATGTAATTATGTGCCAAAAGGAGTTTTTTTTTTTTTAATGCTGAATTTAGGATCCAGCAGAGACCGAACTATTTTAATACCCCCCACCCACAAACACACACACATAAAGTAAAAAAGAAATACTTTGCTCTGACCGGCATTAATAGCGCAGGTCACTTGGTGTTCTGGTTGTAAGTTTCCCGGGAACTGCTGTGTCTGTATATTTACCAATATAGTGTTCATATTGGGTACAGATACTCTTTCGTGCCCCTTGACCCGTTAAAATAACAGCACAGGCAGTAAATTATATTATTTTGTAATACCAATCTTTAGATTAGATTGTCAGAGCATGAAGAAGGTGCATGGCCTTCTCTTTCTGCTTCACTGCTTATACAGAGCTCGTGTATTGGAAGATAGTCTACAGTCCCATTTAAACCAGTTAACAAACCAGCACTAAGAAATGTGTCCTTCTGGCAGAGCATATATGAAACTCTCTATGAAGTATTTGTCCAAACATTACCCATGTTTAACCCCAAATCCCTTCTCCCCTTGTACATCATTCCCCAGCACGTGTTTTTTTTTTATATTGCCCTTGTAGAGACAAACAACTTTTATTACTCCCTGTGACACCACCATTGTATTACTCCCTGTGACATCATCATCAGGTGGACATGGGCACACCCCCAGAACTACACCTCCCAAGAGCCTTTTCCCTACACACATGGTGAGGGCAGGTTCTTTGGACTCAGGGCAGCATTTATTTTTTATTTTTTATTTTGCCGGCAAGAGGAATGCAGAGGGACTTTAGCCTGACACGCCTCCCCTCCCTCTGCATATCTCTTGCCGCTTTTTGTCTCAGGCAAGTGCTTGCTGATGAGATAAGCGCCAATTATCAAGCAGCTAAGCTCTTTTCTAGCTACTTTGTGAGTGACCGTGGGGGCAGACGGCCCCTGTCTGACCTCATGTACTTTGTCCCATGTAGTACTTTGTAGTACTCCATCAGTTTTTATGGTTGTTTGTGTCCCTGTTGGACAGTGTATGACCAGCAACTGTTTATTTAAACCATTTTCATTTTTGGTCAATTACATTTTTGTTAAAATGTAAAAGTTTATGAACTGATAACTTTTTAGAAACTTATATTATTTTTTTTTTTGAAAATGATGTTTATTAAGTTTTATAGCAACATACAAAACAGAGCCATTTGGGCATACCCCGGCTCAAAAAATAAAACAACAAAAAAAGAGAAACAAAAAGAACATAGAGAGCAGAACAAACAATAGGGGGGGAACCCCCCCACTAACCCCCCAACAGTGGCTGCAGCTCAAAGATAGTCAAGAGTATCACAGGTATGTACCGAGTCCTCTAAGCATTGGTGGTCCTAATCGCGGTCCAGTGCACACCGTAAATCACAAGCTTCACATAGCACAAAGCATATATACACATAAACCTAAGTAGCTGGTCGAGTTACATCAACGGCCGGAGCCGAGGAATCATCAGCGGTATCTGCAGCATCCAACCACAGATCCCACACTTTGTGGAATTTTTTGGAACATCCCCTAAACTTGTACACCGCTTTATATAGAGGTATCATGGAGTTCACCAGCGTTTTCCATTGTGATAACGTCGGGATCCCAGGGGCTCTCCAACGCATCACCACCAGTTTCCTGGCATAGAAGAGCAGAAGCCCCAGGAGGGTACGTGTAGCAACAGAATGGGCCAGCCCGTTCACCAGCCCCAAAATACAAATCTCAATCTCAGCCGGGATAGGAATAGTAGTCAGTTTGGTAATGAAACCCCGGACCTCAGACCAAAACCCCAGCAGGGACGGACAGTGCCAGATCATATGGGTATAGGACGGGGAATCCCCATTACAGCGCCAACAGGCATCCGGGATGTCAGAAGACACCCTGTGTAATCTGGAGGGCGTAAGGTGGAACCTATGTACAATTTTAAATTGGACCAGCCGGTCCCTCGAGGAGACCAAATATTTAAACGGGTAGTCCCAGACATCCTCCCAATCCTCCGTGTCCAGGTCCCGCACCTCCGCCGCCCAGAATTCCTGCAATCTCTCCAGACCCACATGCACGCCTGGCAGCAAGGATCTGTAGATGGAGGACAGCGGTTTCCGAAGATTTTCGTCCCTAAGGAGGAGCTCCAAATCCGCCGGAGTCATATCAGGGGGAGAACCCCCAAACTGAGTCTGAAAGGCGTGGCGAAGTTGCAGGAACCTGAAAAAGTATGAGTTGGGTAGATCAAAATTGGCCTTAAGCCTATCAAAGCTCAGCAAACCCTCCCCTTGACAAATGTGTGAGAGACACTTTATACCCCTAGAGGCCCACAGAGACGGGTCAGGAATGAGTAAGAACTCAGGCAACTCCGGATTGCGCCATAAGGGGGTATTAGGCGAGAGCCCGTGGGGGTCAGATTTAGTATAAGGAGAGACCAGCACCCAAGCCCTGATGACCGCCTTCATAGAGTTGGTGAGGGGATATGGGGCACGGGCGCCACGGAACAGGGCGTTGCGCAGTGCCTCATAGGACCCCAGAAGCGCCGCCTCAAGCACCACCGCAGAGTTCGCGTCATCCGATACAAGCCAGTTGTGGGCATGAGTCAACAGACCTGCAATGAAATACATGAAGAAATCCGGGCAAGCCAGACCCCCATGCGTCCAGGGCCGCTGTAGGACAGCTAGCCGCAGTCTCGGGGGGCGAGCCCCCCATATGAAGGCGGTCATTTGAGAATGAATGGCTCTAAAGATCCGTTTCGGGATCCACACCGGCGACTGCCGCAAAACATATAGTAGGGGAGGCAACAACTTCATTTTAACAAGGTTTATGCGCCCAATCAAAGTCAGCGGGAGATTCGCCCACGCCTGGAGCCTGTCCTTGAAGGACTGGAGGAGAGGGTAAAGATTCAGAGCACAGAAATCCTGCACCCTCGGGGAGATCGTGACCCCCAGGTATCTGACACTGTCCGCCCAGCACAAGGGCAAAGAGGGGTCTGCCCGTGTCCGGGACTCCGCGTCCACCGGGAGCAAGAGAGATTTCTCCCAGTTTACTCGGAGGCCCGACAGCTCCGTAAAACGCGACAGCAGGGCCAGGACAGCCCGGAGGGAGGGGCCCGGGTCCCGGAGGAACAGAATGATATCATCCGCGTACAACGCCAGCTTTTCCTCCAGGGACCCCACCCGAATCCCCCCGATCTCTCCGGAACCCCGAACAGCCCCCGCCAGGGGCTCCACCGCCAGCGAAAACAACGCCGGCGACAGTGGACACCCCTGACGGGTGCCACGTCGGATATCAAATACAGGCGACACCCTACCCCCCAACTTGATCTGTGCCTGAGGCTTACTGTAAAGTATGTCAATCCATTTGCGGAAGGTAGGACCAAAACCAAACGAGCGGAGCACCTCACTAAGGTAGGGCCAGGCCACAGAGTCAAAGGCTTTCTCTAGATCCAATGACACTAAGACTCGCTGACTTCGATCCTCCGCCGGGACTTGCAGATGTGTATACACCCGGCGGATATTGATATCCGTAGATTTCCCCGGCATGAAGCCCGTTTGGTCAATGTCGACTAAGAGCGGGAGGACCCTCATCAACCTAGTGGCAAGGATTTTTGTGAGAATCTTCAAATCATAATTAAGAAGGGAAATCGGCCGATAGGCCGAGCAGAGGGTAGGGTCTTTGCCAGGTTTCAAGATCAGCACAATGTGGGCCTGAGCTAATGAGTCCGGAAGCGCGCCAGCCTCCAGACTGGCTCGGTATAGACTGCACAATCTGGGGGCCAGGTCTGCAATATACATTTTATACCAATCCCCCGGCAGGCCGTCCGGACCCGGGGTCTTCTCGGGGGGAAGAGAGCGGATGGCCGCCTCCACCTCCTCCAAGGTCAAGTCCACCTCCAAGGAAGCGGCCTCATCCTCGTCCAAGTGCGGCAAGGAGAGATCCCCAAGAGCCCCCAGGTCCACCACGTCCCGCGGAGGGGAGGGCACAGAATACAGACGTTGATAGTAATTTCGAAACTCATCAAGAATAGCAGCAGGGTCCGCAGTGGTGTCCCCCGCCTCCGTTCGGATAAGGGGGACAACTGTTTGAGATTTAGAATCCGCCACCAGGTTAGCCAGGAGCCTCCCGTTCTTGTCACCACCCTCAAACACTCTAGCCTTGAGTGAGCCAACCTCTGCCAAGGCGGCCGAGGAGACATGCAAATGTAACGCCCTCTGGGCCTGGACCAGGGAGGAGTGCGCCTCAGGAGTCCGATCCAAGGCAAAATCAGATTCAGCCAAGGATACCCCTTCTTCCAACGCCAGCAGCTCCGCAGCGCCCTCCACCCTTGCCGCTTTAATAGCACTAATGTACTCCCCACGAATAGTGGCTTTAAAAGCTTCCCAGCAAATCATAGGTGTAGATGTATCCTCATTACGGTCCCAATACTGAGAGATCTTGCCCTGCATCGCCTCCTCCACCCCAGAGTCCCGCAGCCATCTTGTGCCCAGCCTCCAACACTCGTTCCCCCTCCGGCCCCCCAGCTCCAACGTGAGCTCCAGCGGGGAATGATCCGACAAACCCGAAGGTAGGTACACGGCAGAGCTCACAATCCGGAGAGCCGAAGGAGGGCAGAAGGCGAGGTCAATACGCGATCCAGACCTATGGGGCGCCGACACATGTGTGAAATGGCGGAGGTCAGGATTTTTCCACCTCCAAATATCAGTTAGCTGTAAGGCAGAAGCCCAGTGAACAAATTCAGGGCACCCTTGCCTGCTCGGGTTGGATGTGTCAAGCGTCCCATCCAAGATGGCATTGAAGTCACCAGCTAGGAAGATCCCCGGGGTGGAGAACGCAGCCAGGCGCTCGTAAATCAGATACAACAGAGCACTAGAGAAAGGCGGGGGCACATATACATTTACAAACACATACAATTTGGCCTCAAACCGCAATGCAAGAATAATATATCGGCCCTGCGGATCAGTAACAACCTGCTCTATATGGCATGGGAACGACTTGTTGACAAGGATAGATACCCCTCTAGCATAGGAGGAGTGCGTGGCGTGAAAGGAATGCCCCACCCAGCGCCGGCGCAGTGCCAGTACCGAGCTCCCAGTCAGATGCGTTTCCTGGAGAAACAGAATATGCGGCTTATGAGATTGGAGATATTTGAACATTAGGGAACGTTTAATTTTATTATTCAATCCCCGCACATTCCACGAAAGCAGCTTAATACCTCCCGCCATGGCATCCAAGGCAAAACGGTTGCAGGATCCCAGGGAGGGAGCGACCCAGCGGCTCCAGGAGGGGAGGTCCCCACACCACACACTCCTCCCCACCAGTTATACACTGGCCGGACCAAGGATCAAACAGTACTCGGTAAAGATACATAATAGAGAGAACGTCTGAGCACAAAATATAAGACAGTGAGCTAGCAGCCATGAGAAAAAAAAAGAAAAACCCAGTAGCACAAAACAACAATAAAAAAGAAAAATTAAAACAGTCCCAAAAAAAATAGTCCCTGCCGACCAGGAAAACAACAACACCCTGGCACGGCTTCATCCCAAAAACATGTGGTACCTCTTGCGGCCACAAGAGGGAAACAGTTACTTCAGGCCGCAAGCATGGGGTGCCGTGAGAGAGCCACCCGCGAAAAACAGGGGAGGCGGGTGGCACCCCACTGCACAGTCAGTGGCAAGGGAAAAGGGCGATAAAGAAAGAAGAAACAGTCAATCGCAGTGTCAAAAAAAAAGAAATAAAAAATAATAATTTTCCGTGTAGGACACCAGAGTAGTAGAGCCCGAGAGCTCCTCATCATAGGAAAAGACAAACCATCCCAACAAGGAGCAATGAGGCAAGGGGAGACCAAGGTCCCATCTAGAAAATAAAAAATGGGGTCAAGGCAAAAACAGGGAGAGGATAACCCAGGGATCCAGAGTGAAGAAGACCGGGGCAAAGAGTCATCCAGGGAAGCAAGGGAGAGAAAGGGGTGCAGCTGCACGGATCCAGGCAGGATGAGGAAGAACAGCAGTGCAGATAGGAGCCATTACTCACACCTCTCAACGAATGGTCAGCAGCCAGGCATCCGCGTCGTCCGGGGTATTGAAGAACCGCACCGTGCCCCCATGAGTGACCCGAAGCCGACTCGGGTATAACATGCCGTACTGGACCCCCTTTTCGCGTAGTCGGCGCCGGACATCAGTAAAGGACTTTCTCTTCCTCTGGAGGTCAGCCGAGAAGTCCACATAGAGCTGGATAGAGGCATTCTCGAATCGCAGTTCGGGATGCTTCCGGGCCGCACCCAGGATGCGGTCCCGGTCCCGGTAATTAAGGAAGCGGACCAGGAAGGGTCTAGGAGGGGCTCCAGGAATCTTTTTGCCGGTAGGGACCCGGTGTGCCCGCTCCACCACATACGTGGGCGATACCTCCCGAAGGTCCAGAAGCTGCCTGAAGAACCCCTCCGCAAACTCCGCCGGGGTCTCACCCTACGCTCCCTCAGGCAGGCCGAGGACCCGGACATTGTTGCGCCTCATGCGGTTCTCCGCATCATCCGCCTTAGCCATAAGCGTGTCCACCTTTTGTTGCAGGGCATCCAGCAGGCCAGAATGGCGGGCCGTCGAATCTTCCGTCGTGGATACCCTGTCCTCAACCTCCGTGAGGCGGCCTCGGATCTTGTCGAGATCGTTGCGGATCAAGTTGCACTCTTCCGCAAGATGATCAATGTGGACCAGAAGCGAGGTCTTGCTGTGCTCGATGGCTTGCAGGATGACCGCCGTATCGGCTCCCACGTCCTTGCCCGGAACAGCCGGATCAGGGTTGGCGACTCGCGCATCCTCCATCTCTGCCAGCAAGGCCCGAAGTCGCTCCGTCAAGATGGCATCCGGGCAGGCCGCAGGCAGGGCCTGGCGCGTGGCAGGCTTGCACGGAGTTGCCGATTTCTTCCCCTTGGACGGCATATTAGAGCAGGATATCGATCCTCAGCAGTTAGAGATGAAACCTAGGCAGGTACAGTCAGCGGATTCCCCAGGATGGCATAGATTGAATCAGGATGGCAGGAGCTCTCAGGGCAGACGTCCGTTCCGCTCTACATCCAAGCCACGCCCCCAGAAACTTATATTATTTGATACCATTAAATTTGGAGTGCTTTTATTGGGGAGGACAAAGACAGCAGCCAGGGGTGTACACATGCCACGGCCAAGACACAAAGCAGCTTGGAATTTTACCCCTACTGCCCAACAAACATGACCCATTCAAGTCAATGGGGCCACTCTGCAACAACCCCATGTGGCATTTAGGGGTGAGGAGGTGATATAGTGCCCCCCTAAACACCTGTGAAATGCAGCTGTAAAGTAATTTGAGCATGGATCGCTTTTCAGAGGAGCAGCAGTCCTTGCTGCAAGAGTAAGGGTCCTTCCACATGGGCTTCCTGCCCAGCAGACTCAGTTTTCCTCAGCGGGGATCAATCCGCTGATCCCCGCTGAGCATGTGGATGACAGGTCTGTCTCTGCTCACTGTGCTGAGACGGACCTGTCAGAGCCCCGCTCTCCTCTATGGGAGATCAGGTGAAAACAGATCGCCTGTCCGTTTCCATCTGATCCTATCTGATCCACCAGACGGATAGAAAATAGGGTTTCCATCCGTCTGGATTTCACAGACAGGATCGGATTGGATAGCAGCGGGTGTCAGCGGACATGTCACCGCTGCTCCATAGGTATGCATGGAGCATCCTATCAGGTCCGCCTGAAAAACTGACAGGCAGACCTGATCGGAAAGCCTGTGTGAAAGGCCCCTAATGAGCCCTATGAATATAGAAAGTCCCATCTGCAATCATAAAGGAGAAGTAAGAGTGAGGTGTGTAATCCAACTGACTGGTTCAGCTGTGTGTGTATGATTAACCTGCTTTTGGATCTGCAATAACAGCACCGTAGTAAATAAGCTACTCAAAACCATGACATACCAGACTCAGGAGAGACTCAGGCTCTCCACCTGCTGGCTGCCAAATGGTAAATATGAAATTTCTATGCAGTATTTTAAATTTTTCTTTAAAAGCCAATAAAATACTTTATAAAACTATATTTTTGCTCCTGAATATAAGATGTATAATAAGAGTATATGGAAAAAAAAAAACAATATTTATCCCCTTTGGTTATTGTGTGTCATTGTTTTTTGAAAGCTTTTTTTTTGGTTATTGTATCCAAATTAAAACAAATCTACAGTATAACTAAATTCCTATCCCAGTGTAGATATGGTTGGGTAAGCATATACTGTATAATGGGGATACGTCCTTGCTGCCGCAACAGTAGAGCCAATAGCTACTTTATCAGAGGTCCAACAACGTGCAGTTGAAGTCAGCTGGAAAATAACGATCGATCTAGGGCGTCCAGATCCATTTGAATTTAAATGTCTTTTAGGGTCGCTGCCATTTTATCATTAATCAAAAACAGTTGATTTGCTGTTTTCACTTGGGTAATTGTGAGAGTAGACAACCACTGTGCTCTGGCGAGATGCCGCTTGGCTGCCGTAAATAAGAATGTCAAGACATGAAATTGGGTGTTTGTACAGCTTTCTGGTTTAAAATGTATCACATTTTCCTTGGGTTTTTTGGGATATCTTCCCTCCATCTTCCCCAAGAAGCATATAACACCAGCCCATTACCTTTTAGACTCCTTTGACCCTAGTTTGATTGTGAGAGCTATTATCATTCCTTGTGCTATTTGATTGAATAAATGGGTGCACATGAACTGTATAGGAAGATCATTTCTAATCTGATGTCATACACTACACAGCATTGAGCAAGGAGCTTAGTGTAATCTGAGACCTGAGGGGAGGGGTAGATGCACCCCACTCAACACAGTCTCACAAGGAAGGCAATCACCTGCTGTGTGCTGGGGGAGGGGGTGTCATCTCCTGGGATTGTCTGGTGTCAACAGGCCCGTGCAAGGATTTTTGTCTTTACAGGTAAAGGTGCATTTTGGTGGCCCCCCTCCTCTACAAAACCATCCTAATGCCACCCCCTCCCTCCCCTATACAATACAACCCTCCACTCCCACTGTCCTGCAGCTGAGCTGGCCTGGCACCTCCTTCACATTGCACCCGTATTTGTGTTGGGATGCAGCGTGAAGAATGTCCCTTAACCACAAAAGTACCCCTACGTCGGCTGACTTTGCGTGGTTATACCGGGATGATGCTAGAGGCATCATCCAGGTACGTTGTTTAGAGCCGGCGGTCGGCTTTCCGGCGGTAATGACCGATGTGGCTCGGGAGCCGCTTGATCGTTACCTCGGCGAGCAGGAGGGGACGCCCCCTCCCGCCAACTTCCGCGGCTCTGCCCGGGTCTCCCGTCCCACCGGAAGAACCAAGCAACCAGCACCGGCACGTCCGCTGGCTGGATGGAGTCCCGATCAAAGCCAGATGCGATGCCGCCTCCGATGACGTCACATCCATGGCGTCCATGGCGTCACGTCCGGGTTACTCTGCTGCTAAAGGCGGCAGATTCAAAAAGTGAGTGTATTCAAAAATGCAGTTTTCAGCGTTTTGCATACATGGAAGTGTAGTGGAGGGGTCTAGGGTTTTTTAGACCCTCGATCCCTCCATAAAGAGTACCTGTCACTGCATATTGCTGTCACAAGGGATGTTTACATTGCTTGTGACAGCAATAAAAGTGATCAGATTTTTTTCTTTTTAAAAAACCTGTGTTAAAATTAAAAAAATAAATAAAATAAATAGGAAAAAAAAAATAATACTAATTTTAGCCACCCCCGTCGCCGTTAGCTCGCGCACGAAAGAAAATGTATATCCCCCCTCCCCAAATCACTGCAAGTATTCATCTGTGACAACTTGCCTCCCTTACCCCCCTTCCCTGTGTCCCCTTCCACTGCAAATCTCATGATGTATATTGCATTCTCTACAGACCTCAGATCAGTGTGGCACATGCAGAACGGTGTCCCACCTCCTCAGCTCCTCCTTCTTTCTGTGTACAGGAAAACATCAGAGAGGAGGAGTAGGTGGCTTCAGTCTGCTCTGCACTACATACAGTGCGCTAGTGTGAGGCAGCTGGTGGGGAGAGGGTGAGATGCGGCTGCCTTACAGAGCAATTGCAGTGTGTGGGACTCCTAAACAGCTTGCACTGGAGCCTTCTCCAGGGTTCAGATACTGGGCTTCTCTCCTGGGGATCCAGATTTTACCCCCCCCCCCCAACCTGGAGCCTTTAGGTGGCTGCCTAAACTGCCTTATGCTGGTGCCGGCCCTGGCTGCCCAGGTGTCAGCATTGACTGTCAGAGGTGACAGAATAGAAATGAGGGAGGAGACAGAAATCACACTAAGTGCTTTGGATTGAGACTAGTGAAGAAAAGTCCAAAAATTGAGACCGCACTCAAGGTAGTAAGATGAAAGCAATTGAACTTCTTTATTTCTCATAAATGAAGCAAACAGACAGTGCACAAACAGACGTATCGGGTTGACACGTTTCACAATGCTGTAGATCGATTACTCATAACCACTCAAGATTTTTGGACTTTTCTGCATTTGGATGACAGATCCGACCTGCACCAAGCCCTGAACTTGCACCTGAGCGGCTTTTCCTTTGTTTGTTCCGATTGAGGCTAGTGCACACTATAGAAGGATATGCTTTGTTCATTTTTCCTATGATAGGTTTACAGGCACTTTAACTCTGATATAGAATACATTGGTCCCAGTAACAGCAAGCCACTTGTTTATTACACACAGACCAAATTTACATTGAAATCTAACACAAAAAAAAAAAAAAAAGTTTTTTTGTATCTTCAATGCCACCAGCAGTTAAAAAAACACATTTATTCAGATGATTATTGAAGTAAATGTAAGATAATGTGAATTGTAAGAATACCTGACATAAAAAAAATCATCAATTTGTGTGGCAGAGTGTTTGTCATTTTCTATGACACATGAAACATAAGAGCTTAAAAAAATGGCGAGGCAATAATTTCACAAAGTGCCAGTTATAGACTGTGACATAAATTGGAGCCTAAAAGAATTTACAGAGAAAAAAAGTAAATATTCGTGGTGCCAATATCTACCACTCTCTGTGCATTTGAGGGTATCTACCCAACTATAGAGATTGAGATTCCCATCTTATAAAAAAGTTGTGGCCAATGGTCCCACCTAAGTGCCGGTTCACATTTCTGCGATCACAGAGATTGCATGTAATTCGGAGCGCACTGCTCCTAAAATTACATGCGATGTCTGTGCGGTGCAAATTTAGCCATACAGTTTGTATGGCTGAATTCGCACCGCAATCGCAACCAAATCGCACAGGACCCTTTTTTTTTAATCGGATCGCATGGTGGTTCACACTAGTGCGATCCGATTCTGTGCGAACTTTCAGATCGCACTGCGATATGCGATCTGATCTGGGGTGCCGTTAACTTTTAATTGACACCCCCAGAGTATCGCATATGGCAGTGTGAACTGCCAGGGGTGCGGATGCGATGCGGGAACATGCTGTATATTCGCAGCGTTCTCGCATCGCAGAAATGTGAACCGGTGTAACGTGAGAATTACCTACCCGTGAGAAAAACCTACCCCTCGTCACTTCCGGTGCTCGGCACTGTATGTAACGCAGCAGTTACATTAAAACAGCTGTGCTGAAATACGAGTCATCTCCGCTCCTGTGCCTGCCACTTCCCTGATCTCGGATAGTAAATATAAAAGCAGCGGCGGGTGTATGAAAACATAAATCACGGAGCCGAGAGCCGCTTTTATATTTACTTGCCGAGAGCAGGGAAGTGACAGGGACAGGAGCGGAGATGACTCGTATTTCAGCACAGCTGTTTTATGTAACCGCCGCGTCGGTAGGTTTTTTTCACGGTACACCGTGATCGTTTCATACTAGTGCGCATGCGCACTAGTCAGCTCCTCAGTTCTTCCATTAGGTATCCGGGGCTGTGAGCATGCGCACTGCTGCGCTGCTCAGCTGTTTCTGGCCGGAAGTGACGAGGGTAGGTAATTCTCACGGGGTAGGTAATTTTCACGTTACACCGGCACTAACTGTTTGTTTATTGAGCCTAGAAGAATCCAGGCTGCCTATGAATACACTGTATATAAGGCAACATCTCCGAGTGTTATTATTGAAAGTAGAAAGACACTTTTTAACCATGTGGATAATACTATTAGACTAAATATATGCTGGTATCCTCTTCCTACAGTATTGTTCCATTCTCCGCCATAACATATTCATGAGAAAACATGTTCATGGATTGTGGATATTTAAACATTTGTGATTTCTCACAGAATCTGCAGAACACCTGGCATCAGAGCATTATGGAGTGACAGTTGACAGATGAGATGAGAATCTGGGATCTCTCTTCCTGGAACAAGGGTCAAAGAACAACAGAGGTAAAATAAGGATACTTAGATTCCTCGGATTCACTAATAATCATACTCCAATAATCCAGAAACCCATTATTACCTATAATATGCCAATCAGATAACCACAGTTATCTCAGATCTGTTAAAGCGTAACTCCACTTTTGCTGAAAAATAAACTTTCCCCTCTGGGATATCTGTGTACATTGCAAGGATTATTATTATTTTTTTATTTTATTTCAAGTACTTATATAGCGCCATCAATTTACATATACATTGTACATTCAGATCAGTCCCTATCCTCAAGGAGCTTACAATCTAAGGTCCCTAACTCACATTCATACATACACCTATTAGGGCCAATTTAAACAGGAGCCAGTTAAAGCGGATTTCCGCCCCCCCCCCTCCAAAAATTAAAAGTCAGCACCTACACATACTGTACATATACTGTAGCTGCTGACTTTTAATATTAGATTGAAAAGGAAAGGTCATTTTTAACATTTAATTACAATATGACTTGTGTCACAATTGTATACACTATTGTGTTTTCTTTATTTACAATTTTTTTCCCCCCCACAAAAGTGGAGTTACCCTTTAACCCTACTGACATAAAAATCCAAATAATTTATTAATGATAAGGTTACAATCAAATTAATAATCGCAATTTACAAAAAATGTATTTTTATACTTTCAAATGAATTATCAAATATGATCAACATATCACCACACACACACACATACATATATATATATATATATACACTATATTGTCAAAAGTATTGGGACGCCTGCCTTTACACGCACATGAACTTTAATGGCATCCCAGTCTTAGTCCGTAGGGTCCAATATTGAGTTGGCCCACCCTTTGCAGCTATAACAACTTCAACTCGTCCAGGAAGGCTGTCCTCAAGGTTTAGGAGTGTGTCTATGAGAATGTTTGACCATTCTTTCAGAAGTGCATTTGTGAGGTCAGGCACTGATGTGGACGAAAAGTCCTGGCTCACAGTTTCCGCTTTAATTCATCCCAAAGGTGTTCTATTGGGTTGAGGTCAGGACAGTGCTTTGTGCTCATTTAGTGGAGGGGGGATTAGGGTGTGGGGTTGTCTTACAGGGTTTGGCCCCTTAGTTCCAGTGAAGGAAACTCTTAAGGCGTCATTATACTATAACATTTTGGACAATTTCATGCTCCCAACTTTGCTCCAACATGACTGCACACCAATTCGCAAAGCAAGGTTTAAAAAGACATGGATGAGCTTTGGGGTGGAGGAACTTGACTGGCCTGCACAGAGTCCTAACCTCAACCCGATAGAACACCTTTTGAGGTGAATTAGAGTGTGAGCCAGGCCTTCTTGTCCATATCAGTGCCTGAACTCAAAAATACGTTTCTGGAAGAATGGTGAAACATTCCCATAGACACACTCCTAAACCTTGTGGACAGTCTTCCCAGAATAGTTGAAGCTGTTATAGCTACAAAGGGTGGGCCAACTCAATATTGAACCCTACAGACTAAGACTGGGATGTCTTTAAAGTTCATGTGCGTGTAAAGGCAGGTGTCCCAATACTTTTGGTAATATAGTGTGTGTGTGTGTGTATATATATATATATATACAGTATCTCACTAAAGTTACACATTTTTGTAAATATTTTATTATATCTTTTCATATGACAACACTGAAGAAATGACACTTTGCTACAATGTAAAGTAGTGAGTGTACAGCTTGTATAAGGGTGTAAATTTGCTGTCCCCTCAAAATAACTGATCACACAGCCCAGAGGCGTAACTAGAACCTTCAGGGGCCCGGTGCAAGAAACCATGAAGGGCCCCCAGGACCCCTACCCGGGGCCCTTCCCTTCAAGCCTGGGGCTCTTCCCACTGATCCTGGGGCCCTTTAATCTCATTGTGGGGCCCTTTTATTATGGTCCCGCAATGGGACCCTTTCACAAGTTCTGCAGTGGGCCCCCTTCCTGCCATTTTGGGACCTCCGAAAGGTAGGGGAATGCCAGGGCCCGCTTGCAAGTGTGACCTTTGCGATCCTGGAATTTCCCCCACTGGTGTCAGAAGTTTTTATTTTTTGGTACTTTAATTTTATTATTTTTTATCATTTTATTTTACTTTTTTTACAATGCCACTGACTATGACTCTGTCCATTCAGAAAAGGAAGGAGCTGGTATTTACCGACCCCTTCCTGGTTCTCTATTGTGACACATCCCCTGCAGGAGAGGGAAGGGAGCACAGTGAGAAGGGGGGGGGGGACCAGGGGAGCTCATGACTTGTTAGTGTTACAAGGTCTCAGGTGTGAAAGGGAAGCAGGTGTTAAATTTGGTGTTATCGCTCTCACTCTCTCATACTGGTAACTGGAAGTTCAACATGGCACCTCATGGCAAATAACTCCCTGAGGATCTGAAAAAATAATTGTTGCTCTACATAGAGATGGCCCAGGCTATAAGAAGATTGCCAAGACCTTGAAACTGAGCTGCTGCACGGTGGCCAAGACCATACAGAGGTTTAACAGGACAGGTTCCACTCAGAACAGGCCTCACCATGGTCAACCAAAGAAGTTGAGTGCATGTGCTCAGCGTCATATCCAGAGGTAGTCTTTGAGAAATAGTCGTATGGGTGCTGCCAGCATTGCTGCAGAGGTTGAGGGGGGGTGGGGGTCAGCCTGTCAGTGCTCAGATCATAAGCTGCACACTGCATCAAATTGGTCTGCATGGCTGTCATCCCAGAAGGAAGCCTCTTGAAGATGATGCACAAGAAAGCCCGCAAACATTTTGCTGTAGACCAGCAGACTAAGGACATGGATTACTGGAACCATATCCTGTGGTCCAATGAGACCAAGATAAACTTATTTGGTTCAGATGGTGTCAAGTGTGTGTGGCGGCAACCAGGTGAGGAATACAAAGACAAGTGTGTCTTGCCTACAGTCAAGCATTATTAGTTGAGTTATTTTGAGGGGGACAACAAATTTACACTGTTATACAAGCTGTACACTCACTACTTTACATTGTAGCAAAGTGTCATTTCTTTAGTGTTGTCACATGAAAAGATATAATAAAATATTTACAAAAATGTGAGGGGTGTACTCACTTTTGTGAGATACTGGGTATATATATATATATATATATATATATATATATATATATATATATATAAACACACATAGAGAGATGGACCTGGAAAAGATTACATTCTTTATCAGTGCTATAGACCCATAGTTGATTACAATATTACCTTTTCAGCTTTTCAGTGCATAGGCACAGTCAACAGCTGTGGAGTCCCTTTGCATGTATCCAACACTGACTTCATGCATGCTTATATGGGGCCCTAGGCTCCTGTCTGGAAATCTTTACAGGTAACCCAGCCATGACTGCATATCTGATATGGGGCCCTAGACTTATGTTTGGAACACGTTGTAGATTATCCAGCCCTGACTTCATATATTTCTACATGGGGCCTTAGACTATTGTCTGGAAATGTTTTTTAAGTAATTCAGCCTAAACTGCAAATGCTCCTATATGGGCCCAAGACTTATGCCTGAAAATCTTAATGGGTAATACAGCTTTGAATGCATATAATACTC
This sequence comes from Pelophylax lessonae, assembly GCF_965119305.1. Lineage (NCBI taxonomy): Eukaryota > Metazoa > Chordata > Amphibia > Anura > Ranidae > Pelophylax > Pelophylax lessonae. The sequence goes on along the minus strand of NC_138771.1, from coordinate 66,946,726 downwards.
TATGGGGCCCTAGACCCTTGCATGGAAAGCTTTGCAGGTAATCCAGCCTCGATTGTGTATATTCCTATATGGGGCCCTAGACGCTTGCTTAGAAAGTTTTGCAGATAATCCAGCCCTAACTCCATACCTGAAATGGGGTCCTAGACTTCTGCTTGGAAAGCTTCGTAGGCAATCCAGCCCTGACTGCATGTATCTAACTGCAACGCACAATATTTAAATATTATATTGCCTATACACGTGGTCACTAAATCATTCTACCCAACCTAACGTAAGCACTTGTTTCTGAACCATATTAATCTGCATTAAAGGGTTTGTAACTCTAAATTATGCTTTTCTGCCAGCCCCTCTCTTTCAAGCTCCCATCCTGCACTGTATAAGTGTTTGTAAGAAACAAAGACTCTAAATACCTTTATGTGAAGTATCTTCACTTCAGGCCAGTCACATGACTCCCGGCCGCTCTAATACTACAATCCAGGGCTACAGCAGGGGGAGCGGAGCTCTCCCTCTCACGTCACGTAGGCCAGGAGTCAGGTGACCGCAGAGCTGGCTGCTCGGCCCCTCCCGCTGTAGCCCTGGATTGTAGTATTACAGCAGCTAGGAGTCATGTGACTGCCCTGAAGATACTTCACAAAAATATATTTAGAGGTTTTGTTTCTTACAAACACTTATACAGTGCAGGATGGCAGCTTAAAAGATAGGGGCTGGCAGTGACATTTCCCTTTTTTTATTAACAGCGAGGGGGGGGGGGGGAGAGAGACAGAGACACAGACTCCCGAATTGACAGAGAAGAGCAGAGAGGAGACACAGCGGATGACGGAGGCATGCAGGTGGACCATGGTGGACAGGGCTCAGCAGCCATGATTATCATGGTCAGGACACAGAGGGGGGCACAGGAACTGGCAGGATCAGACAGGTTTTTTACAGTTTCCAGAGGGGCAGGTTAGACAGAACAAGCACTGTGCTGTTTAACCTGCTATAAGGAAACAGGATCTCTCTATTTTTTTTTTCTTAGGGTAACAAACACTTCAAGCTCAATCTAAGTAAAGAGAGCTATATCTTGCAGCAGTAAAGCAATACATTGCCTCTGTTTCAATAAAGCTGTAATCCCAGATGTGAACATTACTGGATAAAGGAAATCCAATGTTCTCTGTTTTGTTTCATTGGCTTTGAAGCCTCTTTTATACTCTATCTTATAGTGTCTCTGTGCATTTTCAGAGAATGATCCCTCATCCATAGTGTTTTTGTCTGAATTCATGCCCATTCTTCCATTTTATACTATGTAGTTTACATATTAACCAGACTCTATTATCACACCACTAGCTTCCTCAATGGGTTTTCCTTTCAGTTAACTGAAATAAGTTGTCAACATTTCAGAGGTTTCAAGTGTCCAAACAGAGATACATTGACTTATTACATTACTATGTTTTTTAGCTCAGCAAATGCATAATATAGATCCATAGAAATGTTTTATGTACTGTATATCGTCATAAAACTCAACTAAGTCCGTACATCAAAAGCCGCCGTTGGTGAATAATAACTTATATACAATAAGGAGTAGCTAAACAGACATTTGTAGAGCAGCCATTGTGATAGACCTATTTATATTTAAAAGAGGAGGCATCCCACCAAAGATTGGATGGCCAGAAGGTGATTAGTAATCCCTATTTCATATGTAATTTGGGTTGCTGCTGTTTTGCCATTGGAAAAAAAAACAGGAAATGCAAACACCCTGTGGCTGCAATGAACTATTCTAATGCACACAGTCATCATCACAAACTTCATGTATAAGCAATTGTCTCTGTGTATTAAAGGAATTTAAATCGCTGACTCAGCCAAGTTTTCTCTACTGCAACTATGATAATAATATATTCCAATATACACAATTGCAGACTATCACCTCCCAAATTAAACATGTAGCTGTAGGTATAACTTTGTAAATATACATAAAGATCCAGTCCTAGCATCCTGTAGACCTACATGTATAGCCTAGCCTGACCTCACAAATGCGTTTCTGGAAGAATGGTCAAACTTTCCCATAGACACACTCCTAAACCTTGTGGACAGCCTTCCCAGAAGAGTTGAAGCTGTTATAGCTGCAAACAGAGATGTATAGTAACTAAGCAGGGCCGGTGCTTCCACTAGGCAAACTAGGCAGCCGCCTAGGGCGCATTGCCACCTAGGGGCGCAGCCAGGAGTCGGCAATCTCTCTCCATCATGAATGATTATTGTGAGCTGAGGGGAGAGGTGGCGGTAGGGGAGGAAGATGGGACAGAGAAAGATGCCAGGTGTCTTGGGCAGTGGCGGAACTATCAGGCCCTGGCTTTCCACTACTGTTGGAGGGGCCCCAAGAGGCAGGAATGGAGCCCACCAGAGTGCTGCCTGCATGATGATCCTCTTCAGCTGGAGCTGAACGGCCTTAACCCCAGGCAGGAAGTGACTCTCTGCATTGAGCTGGTCCCTGGGTGTTACATGGAGCATCCCTGGTTCGAAAGGGAATCGGGGTCACCAGGTGTGCCATGGGGAATCAGAGTTACCAGGTGTGACATCGAAGATAGGGGTCACCGGGTGTGCCATGAGGAATTGGGATCCCTGGGTGTGCCATGGGGGATTAGGGTCCCCAAGTGTGACACGGAGGAACATCGGGGTCCCCAGGTGTGACATGGAGGAACATCGGGGTCCCCAACTGTGACATGGAAAAACATCAGGGTCTGACATAGAGGAACATTGGGGTCACTGAGTATGACAGCATGACATGGAGGAACACAGGGGTCCCTGGGTGTGACATGGAGGAACATCAGGGTCAGTGGGTATGACAGCATGACATGGAGGAATATTGGGGTCCAAGGGTGTGCCATGGAAAAACATCAAAGTCCCTGGGTGTGACACGGAGGGACATTAGGGTCCCCGGGTGTGACATGGAGGAACATGGGGGGTCACTGGGTATGAAAGCATAACATTGAGGAACCATCAGATCAGGGTCATGACATAGAGGAGTATTTAACCCCTTCCCCTTTTTTTTTTTTTGGGGGGGGGGGGCGCAAGTAGCTGGTCTTGCCTAGGGCGTAAAATAGTCTAGCACCGGCCCTGTAACTAAGTAGAACTACTTCACTACTGTACTTAAGTACCGAAAGGCGGGATCTGTACTTTCCTAGAGTAGAATTTTTTTCTCCTACTTCCACTTTTACTTCACTACATTTTTTCGATGATTTCAATACTTCTACTCCGATATATTTTTTTTTTTTTTGTGCTGCATAGTTACTCGTTACTATTATAAAAATTACCACTGCCAGAACAGTAGATGGCAGGTTTCATGAAGCTCAAAACATGTGTATTATCAGCGCATACGAAAATAAATGCTACTGTATGTATAAATAAAAGCTGCATTTGAAATAATAAAAAACAATATGATGTTCAAACTTTTGACTTCTTTCTTTAATAACTACATAACACAGTACTTGTACTTTTACTTTCAGTACTTGAGTAGCAATTTTTTTTCAAAACTACTGGTACTTTTACTTTCAGTACTTGAGTAGCAACATTTTTAAAACAACTACTTGCAATACTTAAGTACAAAAAATGTTGAATACTTTAGTACTTCTACTCAAGTCACTTTTTGATCGAGCACTTCCACTTCTATTCAAGTCACTTTTTGATCGAGCACTTGTACTTTTACTCAAGTATGGGTTTCGAGTACTTTATACAACTCTGGCTGCAAATGGTGGGCCAACTCAATATCGAACCCTACAGGCTAAAGGCCCGTACACACGATCAGATTATCGAACGATCTGTCGTCCGTTTTTTGTGGCATGCTAGTCTGATGTGGAAAGTGAAGAGGTTATTTTCATACGAATTTTCCCGTACAACAGAATTCTACTTCAGAAGTGATGTCATGTGTTGGATTGCTTTGTATGTGTTCTTTCATTTCTGAGCATGCCTAGTCTTGCTCTTAAGATTTTTTTCCGTCAAAATCTGTACTAATGAGATGAAAGTCGGACGTTGTTTATTGACGGACGACAAAAATTTTATAGCCTGCACATCAGGATTTTGTCAGCCGAAAAGTCGGAGTCGGCTGTCGAAAAGACCATACTAACAATCCGAAAATCGGCAGATCGGTCGTCGGACTAATTTTCCCTACAGATTTTCTTATCGTGTGTACGGGCCTTAAGACTGGGATGCCATTAAAGTTCATGTGCGTGTAAAGGCAGGTGTCCCAATACTTTTGGAAATATTGTGTATGAACAATAATAGGTCTTTGGCATTTCATACATGTGCACAACTTATTTTGTTCTCCTTACATTTTTTGATTTCATGAATATTCCCGAAATTTGAACTGTCTCAACCTTCAATGACATTCAAACTTTTAAAACTTCAGTGCAGATCTAAATCGAATCGGATGCTGTGGAGCAATGCCTACATTGATCCAAGATGCAACAATGTCACTATGCAAATAAATCAATACTAGGCCCAGGGCTTTTTTTCAGCGGTAACGTGGGGGGACGCAGTTTCGGCACCTCCAGAACCGAATGTATGTAATGGCAAAGGATGCTCGGGTGTGCTGGTGGGTCTGTTGATGCTGGCTAATAGGCAATCTATTGTTGCTGGAGGGGATCTATTTTTGCTGAGGATGGGGGTCTATAGTTGCTGGGGAGGTCTTCTGTTGCTCATGGGGGATGTATTGTTACTGGGGTGGGTCTTATGTTGCTGGTGAGTCAGTTGTTGCTGGGAGGGATTTATTGTTTAGGGAGAGGTCTTTGCTGCTTGCTGCTGGAGGGTCTATTGATGCTGGCTACTGGGTAATCTAGTATTGCTGGAGGGGATCTATTTGCGCAGAGGATCTATTGTTGCTGAGGAAGTCTGTTGTTGTTGGTGGGGTATCTATTGTTGCTGGGGTGGGTCTTATGTTGCAGGGCATCAATCATTGCTGGGAGGGATCTACTGTTGAGGGAGGGGTCAAATGTTGCTGGCTGCTGGAGGGTCTATTGATGCTGGCTGTTGGAAGTCCATTGTTGCAGGGGTGGATCTATTGTCGCTGGGGTGTCCATTGTTTCTAGATCTATTATATTGCCTTTCTTGTTATTGTTAATTCTCTAAAAGGGGTGGTACTGGGAGGTGGGTAAGAGGTGAAACCAAGGAACGGTGTTCGGAGGTGGGTAGGGGACGGAGTCAAGGGGTGACTCAGAAGGGAGGAGTTCCTGCACCTATTCTCTGAGAAAAATAGCCCTGCTCAGGCCCCTTACACACTAGCGGACTGTTCAGATGCGCCTGTCAGTTCTTCAGGCGGATCTAAACGGATGCTCCATGCATCTCTATGCAGTGGTGTATTTTGGTTTTGTGCTGCCCTAGGCAAGACTAAAATTGGGCACCCCCCCCCCTCCCCCTCCTATGAAAATTTGCCCCACTCCTTATTTTTTAACGGATGTGGCTCCCTCCAAAATCGAAGGACCAATTGAACCCCTGAGATCTCACGAGAGGGGGGGTCGGTGAGGGAGAGAGAGGGGGGGTGGGTGAGGGGGGATGAGAGAGAGAGGAGGGATGAGAGAGAGAGAGTGAGAGGGGGGATGAGAGAGAGGAGAGGGGGGATGAGAGAGAGAGGAGGGATGAGAGAGAAAGAGTGAGAGGGGGGATGAGAGAGAGAGGAGAGGGGGGATAAGAGAGAGGAGAAGGGGGATAAGAGAGAGAGGAGAGGGGGGATGAGAGAGAGAGGAGGGATGAGAGAGAGAGAGAGAGAGTGAGAGGGGGGATGAGAGAGAGGAGAGGGGGATAAGAGAGAGAGGAGAGGGGGGATGAGAGAGAGAGAGGAGGGATGAGAGAGAGAGAGTGAGAGGGGGGATGAGAGAGAGGAGAGGGGGGATAAGAGAGAGAGAGGAGGGATGAGAGAGAGAGAGAGTGAGAGGGGGGATGAGAGAGAGGAGAGGGGGGATAAGAGAGAGAGGGGGTGAGAGGGGAGTGGTGAGAGAAAGAGAGAGAGAAGGAGTGAGAGAGAAAGAATGGGGGAGAGAGAGAGAGAGTGGGGGTGAGGGGGAATGAGAGAGGCAGCTCTAGCAACCAGTGGCCAATAGAGTCTCAGGTGGAGGGGGGGCGGCTTTTTTGCTGCCCCCCTGCAAAGTGCCGCCCTAGGCCTGGGCCTTGTTGGCCTAGGCCAAAATACAGCACTGTCTCTATGGGGCATTGGATGTCAGCGGAGACATGTCCGCTGACATCCCATCCGATCCTGTCCGTCAAATCTGTACGGATGGAAACCCTATTTTCCATCCCTCCAGCGGATCAGATGAGAACGGACAGGTGGTCCATTCCCATCCGATTCCCCCATAGAGAAGAATGGGGACCTGACAGCTGTGTTTCCGCACACAGCGCGGAGACAGAGCTGCCATCCGCCTGCTCAACAGGGGAACGGCGGATCGATCCCCCGCTGAGAAAACGAAGTCCGCCAATAGACTCCCTTGTGTGAAAGGGGCCTTGGAGTTCAGCTTTAAACTAGTTCTTATTTCAGCTACTTTGATGCGCAAGGCTCGATATCTTTAGTTCAGGAATAAACACTCCGGGAGTCCTACGACCAAAGCCATGCTCTCGCCTTGTGATTTGTATTTGTATTCTATCTTCAGGTTATACATTCTGGCCGAGAAGAAAATGCGTATTTGTTTTGAAACCTGCATTCATTGCAAGAAGGCCGACAACAAAGAGAATTTAAAGTAAAGGCCTGGACAGGAAAGAAGGATGTGTGCGAGCGCACACATACACTCACATACATAAACACAGGCTTTCAGCATGGCACCACCATCCCCCACCATCCATCCTACACAAACATTCACTTTGTTACAGAGAAGTACAGCCTCCAAGTCGCACTTTCATATTGAAGTCAGAGCACTTCCATTCCATTTTATGGTTACTTTGCATCAGAGGTCATGTGTAGATCATTAAATCCGTTGGTAGGTTAATCTGTTCCATGCAGCAGACACATATATCATATGTTACACTCTGTTTGCTTATTTGCAGGTAGATAATCTATTACAAGGCTCTATGTATTTATTTAGGCATAAGCGGATGTTGGGAAAAGACTAAATCAATACAATATGTAATTGGTGCCTTTCTAAAGAATAAATAAATCTACAAAAATCCAGATTTTTGAAAAACCAGAATAGATTAGTGATACAGTGCAGGAGGAGCACTCAGCCGGCAATACAAAAGCTCTGTTTTGGGCTACTTGAACAATAAAGGTTGCTCTTTGTTCCCAGCTTTTTAGCTGCCATAGATATGCTAATATAAACTATCCTGGTTTGTTAGCATTTTCTTCGAGTCAACTTCATTTTTGTCCTATTGAAGCTGGAAGATCTTTAAAAAAAAAAAAACTCCTCTAGTATTTCTTTGAACCTCTTTGACCCTTTCTGCTGCTAAAATTAATGTCAGGCCCCTGAATAATCCTTTAGTTCTTAGGTTATTTTTTTTCTTCTGCTGAGGATATGTAGAGATAGAGGAGAAAACGTGTCTGGTGTCTGGATCGGATTTCTGGCTCTTGAAGGTTTGTGTAATACGTGACCACTGTGAGAGCTTTAGAGCTGGAGACAAATGGACAGTAAATCTGGAGGAGAATGTTCAAAGGTGCTCATAGATGTAAGATGACATTTGGAGGATTGGAAGACTAAACAGCTGCGGGAAAGATATAAGTCCATTGTAGTTGGTGCAGTGTAGATAAACCCCCGATGCTAGTCTCATTTCAAAGCAACATAGAGGTTGATATAATCTTATGCCTCGTACACACGCAACGATTGTTGGCCGTGAATTTTCGGCCAATGTCCGATCGGCTGATTGTCGGCTTGTTAGTATGATGCTTCCGACAACCGACTGCGACTTTTCAGCCGAACAAAATCTGGTGTGCATGCTATAAAATTTTTGTTGGCCGTCAACAGAACGGCCGATTGTTCGTCAGTCAGTACAGATTTCGCCAGACAAAAATCAGATGAGCAAGACTGGGCATGCTCAGAGAAGAAAAAACACACGGAAAGTAAACCATCACATGACATCACTTCTGAAGTTTATTGTTGTTGGCCAAAAAATTTGTGTGCAGTCTAGAGCACATTTCAACCAACACAACAGCACTGGACAAAAGACGGCCGATCAGTCGGCCGATAATCGTTGCGTGTGTACGAGGCATAAGGCTCCGTTCACATGTGAGCGTAGAGATCGTGGGCAGAACCGCCGCGGTTCCGCCCGCGATCCGGAGATTTATTGCAAATCCCGGGACGCCTAGCGTTGCCCGTTGATTTGCAATAGCCCCCCAAACGCCGAGCGATGTTGCCGTGATTTCCGCCTGCCGAATCGCGGCAACATCGCGCAAACAAAATCGCGGGACGCAATACGCACCAAAAAAGTACAAGAGCTTCTTTGGAGCGTATTGAGTCACGCGATTTTGTTTGCGCGATGTTGCCGCGATTCGGCAGGCGGAAATCGCGGCAACATCGCTCGGCGTTTGGGGGGCTATTGCAAATCAACGGGCAACGCTAGGCGTCCCGCGATTTGCAATAATCTCCGGATCGCGGGCGGAACCGCGGCGGTTCTGCCCGCGATCCAAACGCTGACATGTGAATGCAGCCTAAAGCTGGCCGTATATGACTAGATTTTTCTTCAATCGCTGATCGAAAAATCTTTCAGAAGAACATAATGAAGTCAACTAATTTAATTCAAAATTATGTACAACTCCATCCAGACCTGCTTTTTGAATGGAACCCCTGATGTATAAAACCGTTTTTTTTTTTTTTTTTTACAATACATTCACATGTGATTTTCAACAAAAACCACATTCACAGTTAAGATGGGTTCACACATGTCCGGCTGCGGTTTGCATTCCGGTGTCTTATGCGTTTCTCTTCACCGGTTCAGGTACGATTCAGGGCCAAATTTTTCCCTGAATTCGCACCTGAATCAGACATAAAAACACACAGGAGCCTTTTCAAAAATCGCACCGGAACTGGCTCCATTTTTTTTTTTAATTCCATTTTTATCGATGGCTACAATAAGGTACAAAAGATCGAAGAAGAACGTAGATGACCATAGACAAACACATTACTCATCTAAGACATAACTAACGTGTCAATGTTACAACCGGTCATCTTATGTAAACAGATGAAGAAGTAGAGCATCAGGATAGAAAACATTTCGGCATTAAAGAAAAAAATAAGAGATAAAAAAAACAAAAAAGAAAGAAAAAAATGGACAAAACAAGGCTTCAACTGTGGCCTCAAAGCCGGTGAATCTGCATTGTCGGACTGAAAAGGCTTGCCCTATGTTCATAATCAATCTAGCCTAGGTAAAATGGGTAATCTAAACTTGTCATAAAGTGTGCACCACAAAAAGGACTTAGGAAGGATAGTAGAGAGGTACAAACCATCTTCTGGTTATAACTCAAGGATAAGAAGAACAGTGTCACATTATTAACCACTTTACCACCGGAGGATTTTGCTGTCTTACATCCAGGCCACTTTTTGAGATTTGGCACTGTGCGAATTTAACTGACAATTGTGCGATTGTGCGACGCCATATTCAAACGAAATTTACGTCCTTTTTTTCCCACAAACAGAGCTTTGTTTTATATTAAAAAAGAATAGCGCACACATGCAAAATAAATGACTATCAAATATGGAGACAATCCATAATTAAAAATGGGGGTTTGGTCCCACCATATGGCCATATCGTGCTCAAGCCCACCACTACGTCAAAGTACCCCATTATCAGTGGGTCCTACACTATCCATAAAAAAGGGGTGAATCCAGCCTCTCTAACCCTTGGAGATAACACTCCTTGCTGGGAAAGATGTGCTAATGCACTACAGGGGACTCCTCCTATATCTACTTGATAGTGGACACTGATAGAGTACAGATGTGTGTGGGGGGTGGGGTGCTCAACCTCAGAAGTCTGGTCAGACCGAATATATAATAAACAAGCGAAAAATTGGGGGAGCAAACCCTGAACATGTATATCTAAAGCCGGTGCAGCTATAGACCAAGCGACATGTATATCAAAAAAGAATAGCGCACACATGCAAAAGAAATGACTAACAAATATGGAGACAATTCATAAATAAAAATGGGGATTTAGTCCCACCATATGGCCGTATCGTGCTCAAGCCCACCAGGTGTGTGTGGGGGGTGGGATGCTCAACCTCAGAAGTCTGGTCAGACCGAATACATAATAAACATATGATGTTTAGGGGAGGAGAAACAGCAGCACACTGAGCTTTCATTAAATGGCTGTGCAGCGGGGGTAGGGGGGTGTCAGAGTAAGTCTGTTCATTGGAGGAGAGCATGCTGAGTTCCCAGCATAGCTAGGGAACTGACCGTGGTGTTCTCTCTTGCTTAGTGTGGTCAGTTTTTAATAAGAAAGCAAAGGGACTGGCAGGAATACCAGGGATTTCACATAAAGGAAGCATACAAGTACATGGTACAGCAGGCACATATCAGGAATATGAAATGTTAGGGTAACAACACTTTAACTTCCTCATCAACTGCAATGCAACTGCAAACGAGAGCCATCTACAGTGGAGAAGGTAGACTGCCCCTGCCTACATGTGCCCCGGGGAGAACCATGTCTACTGGCACAGGAATGCACAGGTATTGCATGTATCACTGTGCCAGCAGTCCCAGTGCACTTTGGGAAGCAGGGACACTACTCCCAATATGACATCTGTGCGAGTGCACGGCCCTGATTGCATCCAGGTATGTTTGGGGCCGTGTCATACCAGATGTCATACCAGGGAGCAGCAGTGATGTCCCTACTGCCAATGCGTCCCTAAGGACAGTAATGGGACTGCCAACACAGGGATGCACGCAACTCCTGTGCATCTCCAGTAAACAAGACCCTGCACGGGGCACAGATTAAAACACCCTGACTGAATGAGTCCTTAGGCAATCCACATGCTTAAGGGCTCTTTCACACGGTCCGCCTCCGTAGGCGGATCCATGCTGCTCAGCAGGGATCGATCCGCTGAGCCGGCGGATGACAGCTCTGTCTCCGCTTGCAATGCGAGGGAGAGGGAGGTGTCATAGCCCCCGCTGCTCTCTATGGGGGATCGGATGAGAGCGGACCGCCTGTCCGCTCTCATCTGATCCGATCCGATCCGATTCGATACCTGAACGGATGGAAAAATAGGGTTTCCATCCGTCCAGATTTCACGGACAGGATCAGATACGGGTGTCAGCGGGTGTCAGCGGAGGTGTCACCGCTGACATCCGCTGCCCCATAGAGCTGCATGGAGGATCCGATCAGATCCGCCTAAAAAACTGACAGGCGGATCTGATCGGACCGCCCGTGTGAAAGAGCCCTAACAAGGATCTTCACCACCACCTCAATCCCCTCCTCCATCCTTCTACTATGCCACAACCTTTTAAAATCCAGCACATGCAGGTGTGCCACTAGTCTCTGCTAGGTATTTGATACCTGCCATGGACTGGCAGCTAAGCGGAACACTCATGCGTGGTTTTGCACAAATGCTCCAGTTTCTACTATATGTGCACTATAGAGACCCATGGCATTTGTGCTCAGAAAATGACAGGCCTGAATAGACGCACGGCTTGAGTCTGTGCATGTGCTAAATCTTGCAGCATGTGTGCATCCTTTGGGATGTCTGTGGCATAACAGTCCCAAGAGGCAGCAAGGCTCAGCCTAGGCTGGAAAGCAGGAAGAGCTGCCTTGCAGCACAAAAAGGTACAAACTATAATAAAATAAATGTTGCTGAATTAAATTCAAGCTGTGAATGTGGTTTTTATTTAGAAATAAAATGTACATATTGTAATGCGCATGTTCTAGGTACATAAGGATCATGTTTAACATGGTACATTCAAGTAGCAGGTCTGGGTGAAATTTTAAGGGCATTCGGACAAATTTAAGGGGGGTACACACTATGAGAAAATCTGATTAAATCTCCGTACGAGGCACAATCCTTCCATTTTCATATAGTGTGTACACAACTTTCAACATCAGATACAGACTTTGCAAATGAACATTTCTGAAGGGACAAACTCCAAAATTTAAATGTAAACAGAAAAAAGGATTTTCATCTAATGTATAACGCTCTCGCACGATTTTGTACGAGAAAAATCAGATGCGAAAGACTGCGCATGATCAGAAACAGAAAAAACTATGAAAAAAAAAAGAAGCAGAAAAACCAAACGAAAAAAAAAAGCTTTTGTTGTATGAGAATTTTTGTACATTACAGTAAACCCCCGCTCCATCGCGGTTCAGTTTTTGCGGTCCCGGTAATTCGCGTTTTTTTTTTTTGTAATGTTATTTTACTATATAAATCATTAAAAATGAAATATTTTTGTGTTTTCCATAGCTCTTGCTATGTCTCTCAGTATCTTTTATGTGTTTAAATGAGTTTCTATTGTTTTAAAAAGTGTGTTTAAAGACCTTAAAGAGGAAGTAAACCCTCCTCAGGAAGTTGTACCTATAGATAAGCCTATGATAAGGCTTACCTATAGCTACTGTAAATATCTCCTAAACATGTACCGTTTAGGAGATATTTACCTTTAATGCAGCCAGTGACGTCACTGGCGCATGCGCTCTGAAGGAACGGCTGATCGTGTCGTTCCTTCAGAGCCCCTTGCCGTGACCGTCGGCTCCCGCGCGCGTGCGCGGGAGTGATGTCACCGCGGCTCCGGCCAATCAGATGGCCGGATGCCGCGATCCCGGAAGACGGGCGACTGAACATGTCGCTCGTCATACAGGTAAGAGAGTGGCACGGCGGGGGCTCGTTCTAAGGTAAGTATTTCATAATGAGCTAGTATGCGATGCATACTAGCTCATTATGTCTTTCTCTTGCAGGTTGTAAAAAAAAAAAAAAAATGTTTGAACGAGTTTACAACCTCTTTAAGATGCTTTTACATGTACAGTGACAGTAAAAAAAAACATGCCTACAATGCATTTTAATAGGGTTTTTCTATTTCGTGGATTTTCACTTTTCGCGGCTGGGTCCGGAACGTAACCCCCGCAATGGAGGGGGTTTACTGTATTTCCTTCCTCGGTTCCGACTTGCTGTGAAACGAGGAGAACCGGATGTTCTTTCCCCCGATTTTCTTATAGCGTGTACCAGCCTTTAGTTGTCTCAATGATGGAAAGATCAAATGCTTTGACAAACTATTTTTTCATATTTCAAATGAAAATTTCTAGAATTTCTGCACAAACATTGGAACAAAACTCTAGTAGTGTACGGCCAGCTTTATTCTGACTTCCCTCGGGGTAAAACATCTTATGGACACCACGTCAATTTGCAAGGTTGGCTCTACCAAATGTATGTGAATGGGAAAAGAGGGAGGAGGAGATCAGGGTAGGCAGATGTTGCTTGTGCCACTTCCTCTGGGGGGGGGGGAGGGGGGAGATGGCCTTTCAGAATAATAGGGCCCTAGGCAAGGTAGCAGCTTTTCCCCCCAACCCCCATCCTTTTGATTGACATCGATAAGGATTACAATAGGCGCAGGGAAGTCTGTACTGGCATGGTCCCATTAGACATCAGTCCCATTAGACACAAACAAGCTGCATACCAGTACATCCTCCATTGAGAAGTGAAAGGCAGGTGCACAGCTTTGACCAATTGTGCCAACCCCCCCATTTACTCTAGGAGCATAGCTGCCCCCCTCTGGACATCCGTAGGGCTCCAGGGTCCTGCCTAAGTTCCCTTGTGGTTGATCTGGCTCTGGTGCAACATATGGAGTGTGACAGTTGTGACCCCCCCTCCCTTTCTTTTGCCTCTTTCAGAAAATAGTGGCAGAGACAGACAGCTCCTTTGTCCTTTACAAGATGGTAGCAGAGCACATGTGCTCCTCTAACATTCTATTAAAGTTTAACTAAAGGCTGAACTTTTTTAATACGTTTTGGATAGAGTGAAGTGGGATCAGAACATATGTCAGTTTTTATTCCTGTCTGTGCCCCCATTAGGGAGATCTACCCTCTCAACTTCAGATGTTTACCATTGGCATCGAAAGCGAATGTAATTGAAAATCCCACATCCCCGATATGTTTTAATGCTGTCTGTGCCCCCTGTTAGGCCCCTTACACACGGGGTAGGCTCCATTGGTGTCCGCTTGCTCAAGAGGGAATCCGTCAGGGATCCCCACTGAGAAGGCTGATGGCTGGTCCACATGGACACAGCTCGCTCTTCTCTATGGGCGGTCGGATGTAAACGGACAAATCGGATCCCCATTCATCTGTTTTAGTGGACAGGATCGGATATCGGCGGTTGTAAAGGGATACATATCTGTTGACACCCGCCTCTCCATAGAGGAGACTGGAGGGTCCAATTTGAAAAACTGACTGGCAGACCCGATAATGTGAAAGGGCCCTTAGGGGGATTCCCCCAATGGGATTCCTTTATGTTGGAGAGATTTCCTCCCACTTCCTCTTTTGGCTATGGGACAGGAAGGGAAGGGAAATCTCTCCAATGGGACACAGATGGCAAAAAAAAACCTGACAGGGGTTATAATTCTTACTCTAGCCAATATGAAAAAATACATTTTGCCTATAGTTCTACTTTGAAGCTGAGTATAGATTAGCAGAATTTTGAACAAAAATGACTGAAATTTCTCAGGATATTCAAATGTCATTCAAAAACAGTTCAAGATTTCATTTGTTAACATGCAATTTTTGAATGAATGGACATTACTAAACGAAAGCCACTGTAAGAAATTCATACATTCGAGAAATATTTTCCAGCCTGCTCCTTCTAATCATAGTAGTGAAAATGAACATCAATTTGACCCCATTTACGATTAGAAAAATGAATGAACATCCTTGCAACATTCTTACAATGAAAAATGTTGAACTGAACTCTACTTGTGTATACTTAGCCTTAGGCTTTGTTAACGCAGTTGGCACTCCCTACTGCGCCTTTGACAGTGGATCACTTATTAGGGGGTGGTAGAGAATCGGCAGCCAGGCATTCGGGAGGCAATCCTGCCACCTCCTGAATGCCCTTTTTTCAGTGATTTTGTAAGTTACGATTGTATTTCAACTACTGATTGAAGTCCACTTCTCTGTGTGTGGCATCATTGATACAATGAGTTGTCGACTATAGAATGATTATTCCTATCAAAAGAGATTGAATAGAAAATAAATTAATCATTTATTGAAGAATTTATAGCCACATTCAGTAGCGGCTGGTGCTCCTTTGTTTTGGGGGGGGGCTGTCAGACGGACCTGACCACTGGTCCCACCCCCTGTCGCTCCAGCCCACAATGAGCACCATACACAGTCTCCTCCGTGTCCCCCCTCCATCAGTTGGACTTCCCCTGCTTTTCCTCTGCATCACAACGGCCGTCTCCTCCCTCCTCCTCCTCCTTCGCCAATGGGATGGCTTGTCCGTTCGGCCAATCGGGAAACGGGTTTCAGGAGACGGACCCGCTTCCTGATTGGCCGGGAGGAGAATCAGTGTGACAATAGCGATTAGCTATTGTCACACAACTGGATGGGATTAGGGCACAGTGCTCTGTGCTCACGAACCCACCCTTTTTTAAAGCCTATTAGAGCATCTAGCTTTACTCACGTGCTTCAAAAAAAAGAAACCCTCATTGGAAACCATGCATCCAGCACCCTGCATGTAGATTAGGCGGCCAGACACATGCATTGGGGGGGGGGGGGGGTTGGCAGCGCCTGTGCACCCCTAATGGATGGGCTGCCACTGGCCATATTAAAATGGTTCTAAAAGCAGATGCATTAGGTAAAACCTTCTGGGTGCAGCTCCCCACTATACTTACCTGAGCCCCATCTCAACCCAACGACATGTATGTAGCACCCTCTAGTGTGTACTACTAGAAGTGAGAGTAGGTAAACTATAGTCTGGCCCAGGGATAAACCTGAGACACTGAATCTGGGTCAGGGTTATTAGACGCCAGGGCTGGATCACTCATCCTGGCAGCTCTATGGTGCCTCCCCCTGTTTCTAGAATGTTGGAGGACATTCTAAAGAATATTGGGCAGATGCTAGGAGGGGTTGCCTTGAATTTTTAGGGGTCTTTAGCCAAACCCCGGGTTGGGGGCCTGGCAGGGAACTAAAGAGCCCTCAAATAGACATGATCCATGCCAGCAGGAAAGTCGGGTGGAAGATGGAGAAGCGGTGCTGTGGAGAGGCTGTTGGTGGCCCTTGAGGGACCCCTGCCGGGGAGGATGCTGAAATGCAAGGATCCCACCACTATAGGCAGTTGGACGGACCCTAACCGGAGAGGCAGCAGAGAGAGCATGGAGAGACAGTGAGTAGATCAGCATTGTGCAAGGACAGACAAGTGGAGAGACTGCCAGTTGTAGCAGTGCCCTCTTAAAGACCGTGGTATACCAAGTCTGCATCCAACCTTACCCTGGGGAATCTCCATGTGTGTGTCAGTCAGCAGGACTGCGAGGAGGAAGCAGCCAGGTGGGTTAGCATTTTCTGCAAGCAGTGGAATTGGAATCAGAAGGTGGTACCAGATGCTGTTCACTCCTTATGTGCCACTTTACTAAGGGACTGAGAGTTCCTAGCCTGTAATGGGCTGTTGCTGAGCTGACAAGAGACTGTTAGCTCCCCCAGGAGTGAGCCAGCAGAAGCTGTACAAAAAGGGAACCAAGTTTGTGCATGAGGAAAGAAGGAGAGGAACCTGAAAATAGGGAGGAAGTTGTCCCTGAATTACTGTTGTTGTCACACTGGGCATCCCATAATCCCTTACCCTATCCAGGTTATCATCCCCTAATAATGCAACAAAAACAAGTCAGAGACTGATTCTTGTGTCTGGCTGAAGGAAGGAAATGCTGTGCGACTGAGAAAGTACGAGTAGCAGTGGGGAACCCTGACTTCAGCAACTCCTACAGGGAGTAGTGCTACATGTATGAGAGCAGTGCCTCTCCCGGGTCTCTCTCTCCTCATTGGCTTACACAGCAGCGGGAGCCATTGGCAACTTCTGCTGTCAATCCCAGCCAGTGAGCAAATGAGAAGAGAGCAGGGGATGGGGCCGACAATGTCCATCTACAGGAGTGCGGCCTACTCGATTGTCCCCATAGCAAGAGGCTTGCTATTGGGGGCACTCTTCAGGGGGGAGGAGCCAGGAGCACGGGCAGGGGAACCAAAAAAGTTAAGGATAGGGGCTGCTCTGTGCAAAACCATTACACAGAGCAGGTGTGTATAAAAAAAAGACAACCTTTAGAATCACTTTAGGAATGCAAAAGAGTATAACCAGTAGGTTTCAGAATTTATTACGAAATGTTCTGTCTGACACATACACACTACTTGTGAAGCAGCAATAGCGCTATGAGTACACAATAGCAAAAAAATATTAACAACACATTCAATAGCTAAGAAGATTAGTGTACATGAAAAAGAAATTACGCAAGATCTCCTAGTGATTTGTTCACTTTTTATTACGTCTGTGAAATGTGCTAAATCAAGGTTTTTTTTATAGCTGTACAATTCAGATTTTTAACCAATATTAATTCTTTGGAAATGAAGCCTCCTCAATGCAGTCATGGAAAGTTACATATGTTTTGAGCTGCAATTTTAATTAGCAGGAAAGATTTATGACACACTTTTCGCCCCGTGTAAATCATATTTGGTTGGATCAATACACACTTAGCCTGAGTATAGAGCATGCGGTTAGGGAGCGTAATGCAAAGCAAGGACCAAATAGCACTCTTTTCTCAACAGAGATGCCTTTGAGGCTGATCCACATGTGATGGTAGCAAGAGATTAACTCATTGTGTAAAACTTTGATTTGAATATTTCAATAAATAAGTCATATGTCGTCAAGGGACTGTTCTTATGATATTAGGGGTTAAAAAACTTTGTATATAACTCTAACCTCCTGAAGGTTACGCGAACAGCATTTGTAGGATTTGCATACAAACTGTCATATGTTAACAAAAGAAATGCCCATGGGGGTTATGTAAAGGATGATCAACCGTTTAGCATAGGCAAATAAAAAAAATAAAAAGTATTATTGTTAACTCTTACTGCATGTACATTGTTTGTAAGTTGGGTATGGATTACATTTGCACTTTTGAAAATATAAATTCTAACTATTCTACCCATCTCAGAGCACCTCAGACCCTGCCATGCTCAGAGCCCCTACCCCCTAAGAGCATCTCAGATCCCCATCCTCAGAGTCCCTCCCCCTCAGAACAACTCGTATGCCCTGATCTTCAGAGCACTTTATAGACCTAGACCCCTCCATCCTCAAAGCCCTTAATCCAGAGCACCTTAGACCCCCTCCCCTCCCCACTCTCAAAGCACTTTAGTCCCCTCATCTTCAAAACCCCTCTCCTCAGAGAACCACATACCCTCTCTCATGAAACCTCGGACCCCCCATACCCCCCTCAGAACAACTCGTATGCCCTGATCTTCAGAGCCCTTTATAGACCTACCCCCTCCATCCTCAAAGCCCTTAGTCCAGATCACCTTAGACCCCCTCCCCACTCTCAAAGCACCTTAGTCCCCTCATCTTCAAAACCCCTCTCCTCAGAGAACCACATACCCTCTCTCATGAAACCTCGGACCCCCCCATACCCCCCTCAGAACAACTCGTATGCCCTGATCTTCAGAGCCCTTTATAGACCTACCCCCTCCATCCTCAAAGCCCTTAGTCCAGATCACCTTAGACCCCCTCCCCACTCACAAAGCACCTTAGTCCCCTCATCTTCAAAACCCCTCTCCTCAGAGAACCACATACCCTCTCTCATGAAACCTCGGACCCCCCATACCCCCCCAGAACAACTCGTATGCCCTGATCTTCAGAGCACTTTATAGACCTACCCCCTCCATCCTCAAAGCCCTTACTCCAGAGCACCTTAGACCCCCTCCCCTCCCCACTCTCAAAGCACCTTAGTCCCCTCATCTTCAAAACCCCTCTCCTCAGAGAACCCCATACCCTCTCTCATGAAACCTCGGACCCCCCATACCCCCCTCAGAACAACTCGTATGCCCTGATCTTCAGAGCACTTTATAGACCTACCCCCTCCATCCTCAAAGCCCTTAGTCCAGAGCACCTTAGACCCCCTCCCCTCCCCACTCTCAAAGCACCTTAGTCCCCTCATCTTCAAAACCCCTCTCCTCAGAGAACCACATACCCTCTCTCATGAAACCTCGGACCCCCCATACCCCCCCAGAACAACTCGTATGCCCTGATCTTCAGAGCACTTTATAGACCTACCCCCTCCATCCTCAAAGCCCTTACTCCAGAGCACCTTAGACCCCCTCCCCTCCCCACTCTCAAAGCACCTTAGTCCCCTCATCTTCAAAACCCCTCTCCTCAGAGAACCCCATACCCTCTCTCATGAAACCTCGGACCCCCCATACCCCCCTCAGAACAACTCGTATGCCCTGATCTTCAGACCACTTTATAAACCTACCCCCTCCATCCTCAAAGCCCTTACTCCAGAGCACCTTAGACCCCCTCCCCTCCCCACTCTCAAAGCACCTTAGTCCCCTCATCTTCAAAACCCCTCTCCTCAGAGAACCCCATACCCTCTCTCATGAAACCTCTGACCCCCCATACCCCCCTCAGAACAACTTGTATGCCCTGATCTTCAGACCACTTTATAAACCTACCCCCTCCATCCTCAAAGCCCTTACTCCAGAGGACCTTAGACCCCCTCCCCACTCTCAAAGCACCTTAGTCCCCTCATCTTCAAAACCCCTCTCCTCAGAGAAAGACATACCCTCTCTCATGAAACCTCGAACCCCCCATACCCCAAACACCACCTTCTCTGAGAGCTCCTCAACACCCTATCTTAAAAGCACCTCAAACCAACAGCACCTCAGGAACCCCATAAAACATCTCAGCCCTCCCCAAAACCACCATCTGCTGAGAGAACCTCAGTTTTCCTCAGACCCCCTCATCCTCAGATCACTAGCCTCTCTGAGAGCACCTCAAACGTCCTATCTTCAGAGCACCACATCCCCTCAGCATCCCTATCTTCTGAGAACCACACTCAGAACCTTAGGGCCCCTCTAGAACATCTCAGTCTTCCTCAAAACCACCACCCACTCTGAGCACCCACGCTTCTCCCAGAACCCCCATAACTTTTCCTCACATGAACATCTCTGACACATCAATGTGCACTTAGCCAATGTTCACTGTACCCACATATTTTCCCTTATCCCTACCACCAGCTTTTCTTCCCTCTGTTCCATGGGTCTCCATATTTCTGGACAAAGGGCAAGTTTACTGTCTTTCAGACTTTAGGGGGCCGCACTGTGCCCAGTGGAAGTAGAAAATGCCTCAGCATCAATGGGAGTAAACAATGTCTCAGGCTTGGTGATCAGTGGAAGAAAAAGATTACATAATGCCTGTGGTCAGTAGGAGGAGGAACAGTTCCGCATCACCGGTGTTATTGGAAGGAATAGTGTCCTACTATTAATGTCAGTCGATGTAATTATGCCCCATCACTTGTGTCAGTGGAAGGAATAGTGCCCCATCATTGGTGTCAGCGGAGGGATTATTACCCCACTGTTGGGTCAGTGCCCCATTGTTTGTGTTAACAGGAGGAAAAGTGCCTCAAATCAGTGGAAGGAGCAGTTCCCCAAGAGAAGGATAAAGGACCACAGGTTGTAGACCATGGGCGTCCAACCTTTTGGCTTCTCTGGGCCACATTGAGTGTAGAGAAATTTTCTTGGGCCGCATATAAAATATATACTATAGTTAAGGTATATAAGTAATAAAACGCTGCTGCCCCCCCCCCCCAGCACTAATTTAACACAACTAGAGGATGATCCCTTCCGATGCAGCCTCTGACTACAGTTAGTTGGAAGCTGCTGTGGCTGTGCCCCCAACCCGACTTCCTTCCTCCCCAGCAAAAAAAAAATAAAAATTGTCAGGGGGCCGCATTGCTTGCGGTTCTGGGCCGCATGCGGTCCCCGGGCCACAGGTTGGACATGCTTGTTGTAGACCATTGCTCTAGACCAACAAGAGGTTAGGATTAATTACACTGTTGCTTTTAAAATCCTGATCGGTAGCCATCAAATCCCGCTATATACAAGTCTCATTGGACAATGCAGGGATCCTGAAGCATACATGTTTATGGTCACTTAGCGCAACCTCACTGCAGCTAAAGACCACCTGTTACAGTGCTAGACACAAGTATTTCTATTGAAAATGAGTGGTATCTTCATTTCCCGACAGCTTTTAAGACCCCTTAATTTGATTTATGTTAAAAAAAACTACCTGCAGGGAATCACACTGAGCCACTGCTACATACTTTACTCCCACCACGCCTGTACATTGCAAGAACCAATATAGCCTCTCGGAGCAATCATGACAGTTTTCAATGCTACTAGTCTTTAATGGCTGTGGAGTGAATTTTTTACCAGGGTGGAGCAGATCTGGCAGTGTTGTGTTCTAGCACCTACATACAGTTATCATGTTTTTATTTGATAGCACTCACACTTACCACAATCCATGGCCATTGTGGGCACCAGATAAAGTGACCCATAGTCCTGCAGTGGCCCTGCATGGTGGCAACATTATCACTGTACCACCAATTAGAATTCTTGAGAAGCAGAGCACCTTTCTAGGAACCCTAGAACATGTGTACCACATGCCTGGGGCTGGCAATGCTTTTGGAGCACGCACTTATCATGCCTGGATATGGATGGGTTGTACACAAAAGTCTTTTACAGAGATCTCTCTAGGAAAGATAAGAGCAGGGCTGCCGCTAGAAATCCCAGGGCCCCATACAGCCTACCTGACAGGGGCCCCCTCCACTTCCGGCAAAAATATCAAAAGGATATTATCACCCCCCAATCTCTCTTCCTAGCACAAATCCCTCCCAATCACCCCTCCCAGCACAACCCCCCAAATCCCTCCACAAAACCCCAACGCCCACCCCCCCCAGCACAAATACCCCCCTCCTAGCACAAATCCCCCAGCCCCTCTCCTAGCACAAACTTTCCCCCCAATCCCCCCTTCTGGCTCAAATCCCCCAAACCCTCCTACAAGCACATACCCCCCTCATTCCTCTCTACCAAATGCCCCCCCCCCCAATCCCCATTACACTTTCTAGCAAAGAGAGCTGCCAATCCCTCAAACATCCCAGGCATAAATTATTTTCCCATTATTATTTCTGTAAGCCCCCCAAACCGACAGGGAGAAATCACTACTAAGCCAGGAGGGGGTGCGCTGTGTTGTGCTTTCCCCTCCTGTCTGAACAACACACAGCATAAGAGACAGGATCGCTCTTACATTGCATCGCACTGTACACTCACACACACAGTTTGATTACCGCCCCCTACCCACATTTCCTGCTCTCGGGAGATGAGCAGCCCGTGGAGGAGGTAGGGGGTGGTAATCAAACTGTGTGTGTGTACAGTGCAATGCAATGTAAGAGCGATCCTGTCTCTTATGCTGCATGGACGAGTGTTGTTCAGACAGGAGGGGAGAGCCCACAGAGCACCACACAGTGCACCTACCTCCTCCTAGGTCTTACCTCTCCACAACTCCACCACTTCTCCAGACTGCCTTCCCAGTGTCCCAGCTCTGAGTGTGAGCAGGGACAAACAGCTAAAAGCTGGCGAGAGTAAGAGAAAATGGCTTTCAGCCGGTGGAGGAAGAGGCAGACAGTCATTGATCCCTCTCCCCACCAATCCTCCTCCTGCTGCCCGGGCCCCCCCATGTGCCCAGGCCCCATACAGGAGTACTGGCTGTACCCCCCTTATGGCGGCCCTGGATAAGAGTACATA
This sequence comes from Pelophylax lessonae, assembly GCF_965119305.1. Classification (NCBI taxonomy): domain Eukaryota; kingdom Metazoa; phylum Chordata; class Amphibia; order Anura; family Ranidae; genus Pelophylax; species Pelophylax lessonae. The sequence goes on along the minus strand of NC_138771.1, from coordinate 66,924,049 downwards.
TGTATCCCTACCACCACAGGGGGCGCTGAATTTAATAGTTTCTTCCCAAATAGTGCAGAGGCCACCAGTCACACAAGCAACAATCTATTTATTTCTGCTCCAATGAACACTCTAGGGATTTGTCTTTCTGAGAATTATAACTTTAAGTATTTGTGACAGGAGAGGGACTGGGGCATGGGATACTCCAAAACTGTTAGCACTTTAAGCAGAGGACACTCTTCCCTCAGTAGGTAACACAGTGTAGCTCTCCCAGCTGGTAACCATGTGCTTGCTTTAAAATAGAGCAGCCCCAATCCTCCTCTTCTCAGGTCCCCCACCGGTGCCCCTGGCCCTTCCCTCCTGCCGAGTGCCCCCAGTTTAAAATGGTGGCCCACGAACAGGCTCATTCCCAAGCTGCTGCTCTGTGTGTCCATTCACACACAGAGCCGCAGCTCGGCCCCACCCCTTCTCTCTCATTGGCTCACTGGCTGTGATTGACAGTAGCTGGAGCCAATGAGGAGGGAGAGTACCTGGAGAGCCCAGGCTCTTGTGCACATCGCTGGATTGAGATGGGGTTCAGGTAAGTATTAGGGGGGCTGGGGGGGCTGCTGCACACAGAACGTTTTTTTATATTAATGCATAGAATGCATTAGGGTAAAAAGAACGACTTTAAGGTGCTGTAGCATTGCGGGGAATCAGTCAGGATGTTCTACTCACAAGTCCCAAAGCAGCTGTATCTGTAGACTCAGTCCCCTGGTAGAGAAGTCCAATGCACAATACAATAGTGCCTCAGGGGCCACGGTCCCCTGAAGCTCACAGATCCATCCCTTATGTGGAAAAGACAATCTCAATCGTTATTACAGGCTGTGGTGACCGCTCTCCTCCCACTATGTGGACATACCTGTATCTCCTCTGCTGTCCCACCAACGATGTCATCCTACCAGCAGAGCAGGGAGAAGCTTGATATCTTCAAAGAGAGCAGGAGTCTTATCATACTAACAAGTGTTGTAATCACCCGCTTGTTAATATGATCCAGATCTTCAGCTTCCTGGAGAGGATGCACAGGCTGAATCCTGCCTCATCCCTGCCAAAGGTAGTACTGTGCAGGGGAGGCACTGTGATATTAAAGTGGAGTTCCACCAAAAAGTGGAACTTCCGCTCATTTGCTTCCCCCCCCCCCCCCTCCGGTGCCACATTTGGCACCTTTCAGGGGGAAACGGGCACCTGTTTTTGACAGGTACCCTTCCCCACTTCCGGGAGACGGTGCCGCAGCGCCATCCCTCTGAAGTTTGGGCCCCTCCTCCTTCCCCCACCGCCGAGCCAATTCAAATGCACAGCAAGGCTTCACGGCTGGGTTCCCCTACTGGCAATGGCGGCTGCAGCACCAGACAATGGAAACATTGGCTGCGGTGCCGACATCGCTGGACTCCAGGACAGGTAAGTGTCCTAATATTAAAAGTCAGCAGCTACAGTATGTGTAGCTTCTGACTTTTAATTTTTGGAGGGGAGGGCGGAACTCCGCTTTAAGGTGACTGCGCTGTAAAGGGGCAATATAATGATTACAGTGCCCCTTTACAGTGCATACCCCTTGATATCATGGTGCCCGTTTACATTACAGTGTGGAGGAGGGACTCTGTGAATACCCCGGTACCAACTGCACCTGCGAATGCCCGCTTACCCCCCTCGGGCCCTGGAAAAATTGGCTGCTCAGTCTAAAATTCCCAGGCCTATTTTTTGTCCCAGTCTGGATCTGCTGCTGTGTCACTTTCAGCTTTCAGCTTCTATAAAGTTTCCTTTAGCATTTGTGTTGCACCCTACTGGAATAGGTTGCTAGAGAGGATCAGGCAAATTTAGTCTGCTTGGTTCCTCTGTAAAAACTGTATTTTTTTGGCTGCTCTGGGACTTACAGGCTGCAGGCTCAACTACTTCTCCCTGCTTTCTAGTAGGTTCTATGTAGTGGGTTGGAAGACCCTAGGTCTGAATATTTATGTGGTCTCAGCCAGTCCCTGGGGGGAAGTGCCCATTAGGTGGCTTAGTTAGAGATAAATAGTCTGAAGCCTAGGACAGCAGGGTTATTGTCTTGGAAAGTATTTTCTTGCAGCCTGCTAAACACCACTCAGGTCCTGGCAGGGAGCTCTTAATATACACTATGTTACCAAAAGTATTGGGACACCTGCCTTTACACGCACATGAACTTTAATGGCATCCCAGTCTTAGTCCGTAGGGTTTAATATTGAGTTGGTCCACCCTTTGTGACTAGCGCACAAAAGCAAAGAGATGAGCAAGTTTGGGGTGGAGGAACTTGACTAGCCTGCACCTCAACCATAGAGAACACCTTTGGGATGAATTAGAGCGGAGACTGCGTGCCAGGCCTTCTAGTCCACATCAGTGCCTGACCTCACAAATGCGCTTCTGGAAGCCTTCCCAGAACGTTGAAGCTGTTATAACTGCAAAGCGTGGGCCAACTCAATATTGAACCCTACAGACTAAGACTGGGAAGCCATTAAAGTTCATGTGCGTGTAAAGGCAGGCGTCCCAATACTATTGGTAATATAGTGTACATCTTAACAGGAGTGCTGTTTAAACTTGAGAGAAACATACTTAACCACTTGCCGACCGCCGCACGACGATTTACGTCGACAGTCAGCCCCTCACAGGCAAAGCGACATAGGGCTACGCTAGCCTGTGAGGGCCTAGGGAGCGACCGTGCGCCGCCGGAGACGCGCTCCCGCGCGGTCATGGACCCCCCCCGCGCGTGTGCCCGGCGGACCCAATGTCCGCCAGGCACTCATGATCTTCCGTTACACCGGAAGAAAGGCATGCGGCTAATGTAAACAAAGCCGCCTGTCATTCTTCCCTGTGTAAGAATGGAGATCAAATGGTTCTGCTATGTAGGACCATTGATCTCTGTTCTTACACTAGTAGCCACAGCCAATCACAGTTAGAAACACGCCCCTAGGGACACACTTAACCCCTCCCTCTCCAATAAAGTTAACTCCTTCACTGCCAGTGTCATTGTTACAGTAACAGTGCATATGTATAGCACTGATTACTGCAGTAATGTCACTGGTAACCCCATAAGTGTCATAAATGTCAGTCAAGGGTCCGATCTGTCCGCCGCAATGTCACAGTCCCACAAAAAAAATCGCAGATCTCCGCCATTACTGGTTAAAAAAAATACAACAAAAATGACAAAAATCTTTCCCTTAGTTAGTAAACGCAATAACTTTTGCGCAAACCAATCAAAATACGCTTTTTGCAAATTTTTATTTACCAAACATAGGTATCATAAAACAAATTGGCCTAAAATGTTAAAAAATTTTGATTTTTACATTTTTTTGGGGGGAATTTCATTTAAAAAAATGTGAAAAATATTGTTATTTTTGCAAAATTGACGCTGTTTTTTTGTTTATAGCGCATGATCAAAAAATCGCACAGGTGATCAAATACCACCAAAAGAAAGCTCTGTTTGTGGAAAAAAAAGGACATCAAATTTGTTTAGGTACAGCGTCGCATGACCGTGCAATTGTCCGTTAAAGTCACGCAGTGCCGAATCGCAAAATAGACCCTGGTCAGGAAGGGGGAAAAATCTTCTGGGGCTTAAGTGGTTAAATGTGGGCTGTCATTGCTTACCTCCTTTAAAGATGCTAGCTGCTTAGCTGTCTGGCTGCTCCTATGGCTTCAGTACGTTTTGAGTCTCTGACCTGGAAAAAAATGATACAAAGACAAGGAGTTCTCCATGTTTAGAAAGCATGTAAGTCAATGGGTCAACATTACAGCTGGAAAACTAGCATTTTCAGATGGTGTCTGCATTAGCAGCCTACATTTATGTATTATGACAAGTTTCCCAAGACCAAGCATTTTATGTGAGAGTAGGGAGTTAGCTATACATTTACACTTGGAGTTTCCTAACAGCTAGGTTGCAACCTTGCTTAGTGCTATTAGAGGAGTAAGTGAGGTCAGCAATTGAAGTGTTCTACCACTCTTAACACCAGCTTTCTTTGAAGCATTACTCATAGATAGAATATTTATGTTTCCCTGTACTCAGTCATCTTCATATTGAGACTCATTGTTTCACTAATGTTGTCTGAGCACCTTATAGGAAACCCAGAAGGACTGTGGAAACTGCCATTGCTGAAAATGCAAATTGCCATGCAATTTGTGTTCCTTCTGTGATGGAAGGATGAGCTCCTCCACATTCCCTTTATAATGTAAATCCAAAAGGATTGCAAACAAGCAATGGTCCCTCTCCTTGATGACCCACAATTCTGGGTCCTTTTGCAGGCATTACAGCATGAATATGCCTATCCTCCACAAATTTACAGAAGCAGAGGAGTCCTTATGGTCAATGACAGGCCCGAACTGGCAATAGGGCACACCTAGCTTTTGTTCGGTGGGCCTGGGCACTGGGCCACATGTCCTAACAAGAGCTGGTTTATACGGGGTCCCCAACCTCCAGGCGGCTGACCAGTACCAGTCCATGGCCTGTTGATCACCTGGTCACAGAGTGGGAGGTAAGCGGCGACCGCAGTCCAGACTGGGCTGACACAGAGGGTGGTCGCCGCTCACCTCCCATGCCTGTGTTTCCTCTCCCCGCAAATTATATATTCCTATCAGCACGCCAGGGGGTGGGAGGAACTGAAGATCTGCATAGAGAGTGGGAGTATTTTCATATTAACAAGCAGGTAATCACCCACTTAATATAATCCAGATCTGCAGTTCCTCTTGCCCCCTGCTCTGCTAATAGGATGACATCGTCGGTGGGGAGGGAGACCCTGAAAAGGACACATAGGCTGAATCCTGCCTCTGCCTGAGAGTAACAGGGGGCACTGTGATTAAAGAGAAAAGGATGGGGGGGGGGGGGGCATAATTGCAAGGGGCCCTGTGGTGTGGGCTATGATTGCTAGGGGCACTGTGATATAAAGGGGACTGGACTGAAAAAGTCGCACTGTAATCATTAAAGTGGCCCTTTACAGTGCAGTACGTTATAGTGTGGAGGACCAACTTCATAAATATCCTGTCACCAACTGGCCCCAACGCTTTCTTCCCCCCGGTCCCTGTAAAATTGGCTGCTCAGTCTAAATTGCCTGTGCCTATTTTTTGTCCTAGTCCAGACCAGTTGACTGAGAACACCTATTTCACTTTACAGATATCAAAATCTATTTTAAATGAAAAAGTTTTGGCAAGGCAAGCTTCTCCAGGGTTCTTTGGATTGTCCCTGCTCGAAAACTGCTCTTCTAACCCTTGAAAACATAATAGCTTTGGATCTTGTCTTTCATCAGTGTCAGAGTTGTATAAAGTACTCTAAACCCATACTTGAGTAAAAGTACAAGTGCTCGATCAAAAAGTGACTTGAGTAGAAGTGGAAGTGCTCGATCAAAAAGTTACTTGAGTAGAAGTACTAAAGTATTCAACATTTTTTGTACTTAAGTATTGCAAGTAGTTTTTTTAAAAATGTTGCTACTCAAGTACTGAAAGTAAAAGTACCAATAGTTTTGAAAAAAAAATTGCTACTCAAGTACTGAAAGTAAAAGTACAAGTTCTGTGTTATGTAGTTATTAAAGAAAGAAGTTTGAACATCATATTGTTTTTTATTGTTTTTTATTATTTCAAATGCAGCTTTTATTTATACATACGGTAGCATTTATTTTCGTATTTTCGTATGCGCTGATAAAACACATGTTTTGAACTTCATGAAACCTGCCATCTACTGTTCTGGCAGTGGTCATTTTTATAATAGTAACGAGTAACTATGCAGCACAAAAAAAAAAATATCGGAGTAGAAGTATTGAAATCATCGAAAAAATGTAGTGAAGTAAAAGTGGAAGTAGGAGAAAAAAATTCTACTCCAGGAAAGTACAGATACCGCCTTTCGGTACTTAAGTACAGTAGTGAAGTAGTTCTACTTAGTTACTATACATCTCTGATCAGTGTCCACCAAGACAACACATTCTTTATATCATCTCCTTCATCTCCTAGGTCAGAACTTTGGAGCCATTCCTAAAACTATTTAAGGTCTAGATGTTATATCTGAGTTACAGGTATCTCTCTCAGTCTCAAATGTAGAAGAATGTTCCTGTTTTTGTGAATGTCAAAGGAAAATGAGTGGCTAACTTGGGCTTTCCAAAAATGTGCATAAATAAGCACAAGATATTATTAGGTCACACGCTATTATTAGTGGAGGAAAGGTGTGAAGGAAAACCTATTTCCACATCTGTTCACAAGATGCTTAGCATGCCTGACTTACATTTCAAACTTTGTTACTTTCACTATAAGGCTTTTTTGGCAAAGAAGAAAGAGTAAAATTTGAATTCATGTTCAGTGCAAATTGTGCAAATCGGCAGCAATGTGCAATGTGTCAAGGAAGAGTAAGCCTGACACGCTGGAAACATCTGCGCTTTGCAGATTCAGTTCATCATAAACTCATTCATAAAGTTCCTTCTTCTGGCGGTAATAGAAATTATAATCCATTCAGACTTAATCGCCTGCAGATCATAAAAGCTACTCTTGCACGATAGATAGATAGATAGATAGATAGATAGATAGATAGATAGATAGATAGATAGATAGATAGATAGATAGATAGATAGATAGATAGATAGATAGATAGATAGATAGATAGATCAAGGTAGATAGATACCCATTTTTAAGTTGCACACGCTTATTTAAAGCTGAACTCCTGGAATGAGGCAAAATCTAGCCTTGCAGCATCGCTCCCCCCCCCCCCAGGTAAAAACTTGGGGGGGGGGGGGCGCTGCAAGGCTGGACTTTGTCCTCATTCCAGGGTGTGCATGGATAATGGTGTATTACATATCTTATTTCTAGCTCAGGCAGGCCCCACTGCTGTTCTTGAGCCCTGCACTATATACAGTTCCTCTACCTCATCAAGTGCAGTGCAAGGCTATTAACCCTGCATTGAATGTAAGAAGGCAAGAATGCAATTGGGGCCAAAGCTACTTAGGGAGGACACTGCAGGGGACCGGTTGCAGGGATTGATGAAGCCTGCCGGAACCAGGAATCAGGGAAGTATTGCACCTTATACCTGCAACCCTTAAATTTATTCAGCATTTCAGCCTTCTAGTATGGGGATGGGGGGGGGGGGGGGGGGGGGGTTATTGCAAGAGTAGATTTTGTGTGGGATTTTCATTCCCAGAATTAGGCTTCTATATGCAGTCACTTGTAGGTACCAATCAACTGTTAGTTTACTGAGCCAATAGATAGATAGATAGATAGATAGATAGATAGATAGATAGATAGATAGATAGATAGATAGATAGATAGATAGATAGATAGATAGATAGATAGATAGATAGATAGATAGATAGATAGATAGATAGATAGATAGATAGATAGATAGATAGTAGTCTGCTTACCATACCATTAGTACTGTTGCACAAAATATTAAAAAGCTAGACCATCCTCTAGTGTGCTACTAGATTAGTGCAGGCAAATTAATGTTTGACTCATGATAACTATATGAGTCTGTAATTGGGTCAGGGTTTACTGCAGGTCAGGCTGGATGACTCACAGAGGCAAGTCTTTGGTACCTCCCCCTGGATCTGGAAGTTTGGAGAAACGTCTAGAAGTTTGTGGATGGAGGAGGACTGATCTGCATACTTGAGAAAAAAGGGAACTTGGCCAATCTCCAGGCTCAATGTCCTGGCAGGGTGGCTGACTCAGCCCTTAAATATGGTGGAGCCATGCCAACAGGGAAGTCAGGTGGATGATGGAGCGCTGAGGAGGGATGTCAGTGGCCTAGGAAGGGTCTGCTGGGGGGAGGCTTTGCCTCCAGGTTGGGCTAGGGATGGCTTATGAAGATCCATTCAGCATCATGGTTTGAACAGGATTCTTGCCTGAGAGCAGTGGGAGCAAGGAAGAGTAAATAAACTACCAGCACACCCTGGAATTCACAAGGGGAGAGACTGTCACATGTAGCAAGCTTTCAAAGGACAGTGCTGTGCTTAACCTTTTTATCCCTTGCCCTGGTAGATCTTCAGAGCACCAGCTTGGAGGGCTGGTAGTGCCTGCAAGTGGTGGAGCTGGGAGCAGTTCTACAAGAGGAGAGGAGATACTCCTGCATGCAGCTTTTCAATATTTTGTGCTACTTTTCAAAGTGGCTGAGAGCTTCTGGTCCATAAGGGACTGTGCCACTGCTCCAAGAAACTGGCTGTTTCTAATGGGGAGAGAAGTCTAGGATCTTTTATCTGTACATAGGAAAGAAGTTGTCATCATCTGTTGTTCTTGAAGTCAAGTTGGACATCCCATAATCCCTATACCCTATCAAAGTTGTTTTTCCCACTAAAACGACAAAAACAAGTCCATGGACTGATTTCTGATTTCTTGTGTCTGGTTTCAAGTTGGAAATACATGTTGCTTGGCAGTGCAGTAATAGGGGAATCAGTTACCAGCAACCCTTGCAGGGGAAGTGCTACACTACTGTTAATAGCTGTATGTACACTTTATATGCATTAGCCTTAGCATAATAGTATATAAGTATGTGAACCCATCCACAAACTTCTCATATAAGTTTTAATATGTTAATATTTCAAAAGTCATTTTCAATATTTTTAAATCTATTACTTTAACTTAAATAATACTTGGTAATCCGGCCATGAGGGTCCCTGTTCAGGAACTTCCTGATATAGAATGACAATGCTCTATCCATGTATCCCATTTGTGGTCATGTGTTGTGATACTGGCTTCTGATGGAGACTACAAGTAACCATTACTGCACACATTATACAATCATGGCCCACTGTTGTCACAATTGGCAAACCTGACCTTCAAAATGAACATCCAATGTTGCTTTTGCGGGAAATGCTAGCAAAATTATCCTTTTCAGAGGTTTTTAGTTGTAAGCATACAAGAAACAGTTATATGCATTGGTGTGCCAGTAATACAGCTGCCTAGCCATGTCTATACTCACCTGACAAGGTCATCCAGTTCTCAGGGCTAAAGTTTGCAACGGCACCCCTCTCCTCTGCTGCTAATGCATGGCAGAGATGGGCACACTGAACTGCCAGCCCTGCCATACCCATTTTCTGCCCACCATGCTCTAGCTGACCATAGTTGGCATGGAGAATGCACTGTATCTGCATAGTCATTTGCTGGCTTTGCAGCAGGCAGGTGTGGGTGGGCAGTTTTTTATTTTGTGTCGGCTGCAGGCAGAAGGGGCAAGGGGAGCAGAGAGTGGGTACCTCGGAGCCTGTATGCAGGAGCCATTAGAGCAGACAGAGCCATAGCCTAGAAGGGAGGCCATAGTTTACTAGTTGCCCACCACCAATCCGAGCAATCATGCAGTCAGGTGCTTGCTGAGCAGAACCTCGCCCACTTGGGTAAGGGCATAGTGCCCAGGGCAGCTGTCTCTTCTACCCCCTCTTGTCCTGGTGTCGGCCCTGGTTCTGTTAGTTTCACTTTCACATTTTTTTTATCATTTTTTGTTTTTGTCTTGCTCTGAGTTCTTGTTATATGCAGATCACCAGTGCCCAGTTTTTCAGCATTTGAGCCGTTTTACCTCAACCTCCCTGCATATGATATTTTAGCAGCAGGCCAACCTGCAGTCTGTGAAACTAATATATGCAAGTGATTCTCATAAGGAAAAAGTAACTACTTCACATAAGCGCATAGAGCCTTTTTCTCACAGTTTAAATGGAGATCCTAAGCTGGATGTGGTTGTGTAAATAAGGGTCTTGACGGTATTTATGCTGTAAAATGGGACATCAAGCACATTAGCCGCTGCTTATTCCTTGCCTTGATATGCAGGTGCTGCTGCAGCATAATCTTTAGATGGATTTCTAAGCAGTAAGTGCAATCATGCTCATTGCTTCATTTTTAAAGGTCATCTTGGGATATAATTTCACTGACTCTAAAGCTTGTTGATCAATATTCAGAACAGTACTGCGCAGTTAATGACACTGTGCAGCTATTTCTCTGACCTTTTCCCATACATGGAAAAGTTAGCCGGGGTTTTCTTGGAATGCAGGTGAAGTATGCACTGTAAGTAGTCCTCCTATGAGCATTCTCAGGGGGACCGTTTTATCTAATTACATCTTAGCTTGTAAAAATAACTGTCAAAGGTGGACTGTTGGAAGGAAAAAAATCAATTATTTCAACACCCTAGAGACCATAGAGATACCATAAAATATCCCTGTCTACTTTTTTTTTTCAACTGTAATTGCTCAACAAAAATGTTTTTATAAATGGTTTAGACGCTTTCTCCATAGTCTGTACTCAGTGACCAGAAACCAACAACCCAAGAGATAAAGGAGCCAAAGTTTACATAGGAGATGAGATAGTTTAATGTCATTTTAAAGCTGAACTTTAGTATACATTTTTTAGGCTACAGCACCATACACATTACTGTAGTTATGTGTGTAGCACTAACCCCCTATGGAGCCACTAAGTAGATTGCTTGGGTCCTTTTCCCAGTAGCTTCCCTCCTATCTGCAAACACACAGTTCCAATCCTTCTTCAGGCTAATTAACCTGTATGCTTTTTAGGATGCTTTAATAAGAATTTGGATAGGTGGTACGTAGTGGTAGGATACTATAGTAACCATTAGTAACAATTTGAGGACACTGAACTTTCTCTTGTAGAACTGTGAGCCAAGTCCTTGCAGGTGTAAAGAATTGACCACTTTTTAGTAGCAATTTAAGAATTTATCTTCATCTCTGGACAGTCCGAGCAAAGTCCTTTCACTAAGAATTAAATAGACAGCTCTTAAGGACACAATGTCCTCTTTAAACCCACTGACTTTAGCATATGAGGGATGACCATAGCACATAATCTCTAGGATCTCTCTCACCAGTCTGTTCTCACAAATGTCCTTGGAAAATCGGTTGCCTTCTTCCAATATCCTCTAGTCACTTACACCCTGTGATACCAGGCTAGATCCTCAGATGACAGTCCCTAAGTCAGCTTTCAGAAACCCTCAGCAGCATGGGCCTCCAGCCCACCTGAGGCCTACCTGAGGCCTTGCCACCCAGCTGGCACATGGCAGAATGGCCTAGGGGGTAGTAGCCCCCTTAGGCTGTGATCTCCTCCTCGTGAAAAAAGACTAGGCTTCTCTCAGTCTCAGAGTATTTATACAGACTACCGGTCAGTGCTTTAAGTGGGTCGGTATGCACTGGTACTCAGTACCGCCACTTCCAAATATGGCTCTTGAGCATACCGCCACCTCTCCATGCGCCTTAGCGTACCAGTACGATCACTTTGGACATCTGCGCCCTCAATTGCCCCCCCCCCCAAGAATATTTCCCACTCCAGAGCCAGACCAGTCACCACCAGTAAGTCCCCCTGCTCCGGAGTCCCAGCCCAGGCCAGGGGGGGTGCTCTGTGGATACCCTGATGTGGGATGGGGGGGGGGGCGACAAAATTTATAGGCTATAATAGAGTACCGGCACCTCTTTTGGGCCACTTAAAGCACTGCTCCCGGTCACCATCTGGGCACCTCTCCCCCAGGATTGGCCAGGGCTGCATGAATATTCAGCTGCTGATTAGACTCTTCCTGCCCAAAAACTTCCAGAACATACAGTATCTGGACCAGCCAGGGGAAGCAGTCAATCCTGCAGCCACTGAAACATTGAACAGGCAAGAACAATCAACACAGCCACACTGATTACAGTGAGCCAAAACTAAATTTGCTTCACAACAAAATGCAACTCCAGCATCTTCATATCTGCTCTGACAGCTACTGATCCAACATGCCCACTCTCCACCCCATTCACCCACAGCTGACACAAAAAAACACATTGTGCATGAACAACTTTCTTCTAGCAAGGCAAGCCATTGGCAATGCACACTCCATGCCAATGATTGGCAGCCAGGCAGTACACCCATTCTATGTCATGAATAGCAGTGGGGGAGGGGGTGCAATTCTGCATCCTTGCCCTGGGCACTGAATGAACCTATCCTTGTACTGCCTATATGCCTCCTCACTCACAGCTTAAAGAACTCATTATCAGCAGTTGTATTCTGGTGGCGCTATAAAACGTGACTGCTGCCTTAGCTAAACAGAAAAGTTGTATTGCCCATCCCCTTCTGCCCTCTCTATCATTCACAGAACATATCCTACTACAATCCCACAATGCATCACAGTCTGCAAATGGGCAGAGGGGACCTGTAATTAAACTGCTCCACTCCCCCCCCCCCACCCCCCTATCACAGAATGTAATGCATTGCGGGAGTGTAAAAGATAAGCTCTATTTTTACCAACAGGAAACATCCAAGAAAACATCCTTGGTAACCTTCCAGCCTGGGATCAACTAAAATGGGTCTCTCTGATTAATTCTGAGTATTCCTCATGAGTGGACACTGCCTGTGGATCTTATTGACTCAGCAAGTTTCCATACCACCCTCACAGTCTGGGTCTCAGAAGGTATGTCTTTTGCCTTTTTAAAGATTTGAAACAGAGCAGGAGTAAAGTGTAAATTACGCACTTTACTACTCTTTTGCAGACTGAGGCTAAACAAACTGTTCTAGTACTGTATAGCAATAAAGGTAACTTTGAGACGCAGTTGAGATTTGCCAGAAAGTTCCCTCTGCTAAGCAAGTGGTACCGCTACTGAAATGAATGAAGAAGGCAAATTACTTTATGTTCACAACACCCACGCATGTTATTACGTGGATATGTTCTGCAGCCTTAAACTACACAATGTATAGAAATAGATTACATCAATTTTTTTTGTGATATCAATTTATTTCCATAAATTGGGCTTCAGCCTAGGGAGGAATCAGAAAAAATATGTGCTTTTCTAGGGGTGGCTGTGTATCAGAGTTCCATACAAATGGTCCTTTGGGGATTCCACAACAATATGAAAACTATAGTGAGACTTCTTTAAGTCAGTGGTGCATGTATCTCACAATCTCAAGGTACTTTTTTTAAGATCGAAAGGCCTAAAGCTAAAACTTATTTTCCTAAATAGAAACTCTAGTCAAAAATGAAATTTTTCCTATTGATAATATGTTAAATATCTTTATCTTTGATATTATTCATTTTCTGGCTAGCTGCTTGTGTAGCTTAGAAAGTCTTATCTAAGCTGGACAATCAGCTTCTTCCTGTTCTTCACTGATCTCCCTTTATCTGAATTTGTGTTCCACTTCCTGAAAAGGTTGTCGGTCTTTCTTAGACAGGCATGCCTAGACCTGCTCAGCCCCACCCAGCACCGACCCTATCCCTCCTATCCTTCACAGAACATGATGTCACTCATCCTAGCCTTCGCAGAACATGATCTCCTATCTTCCTTGCCTCGTTTAGGCTAGCAGCTTCTCCTGAGAGAGAGAGAGGGGGGTCACGTGACCGGCGCAATATATGAAAATAAGGTACAAAGAAGCATTTATGAAAGTTTAGAAGGATACAGATCAATTTACATTCGTCATTACATGTGAGAAATGAGTTTAAGGCTCTGTTTCCACTAGTGACACTTGTCACATAAAGTTTGGACACATAAAGTCGCATGACAAGTCACAGCCCATTGATTTCAATGGCACCTGTTCCCATCTATGCCACTTTGAAAATCATCAACTTTGAAAAGGTGCCTGCACTTCTTTGCTGCGACTTTGATCTAGAGAGTGTAAAGTTAGATCAAAACTTCACTTAAAGTCTCACTCTAAATCGCACAACTTAAGTGTCGCACTAATGTAAACGTAGCCACTAGGCGTAGACATAGCCACTAGAGTGACTTTGGAGTGCTACTTTGATGCAATTTTGAATGCAGCTTTGATCCAACTTTACACTTCCTAGATCAAAGTTGCATCAAAATTTGCATAAAAGTAGTGCAGGTACCTTTTCGAGCTCCCTGATTTTCAAAGTCTCATAGATGGGAACGGGTGCCATTGAAATCAATAGGCTCTGACTTGTCATGCAAATTTGTGTCCAAAGTCACATTACAAAAAGTCACATTAGGGAAAACGGCGCTTTAGTCTAGGTTTCTATGATTGCAATTTAGAGTGCGACTTTGATGAAACTTTGATCCAACGTTACACTCTCTGTTGCATCAAAAGTTGCATCAACGTAGTGCAGGTATCTTTTCAAAGTCGCTGACTTTTAAAGTCGCATAGATGGGAACGGGTGCCATTGAAATCAATGGGCTGTGACTTGTCATGCGGCTTTGTGTGTCCAAAGTCACATGACAAGTCACACTAGTGGGAACGGAGCATTAGTCTACGTTTCCACTATTTTGACCCAAAAGTCGCTCACATTAACCATTTTAAGACCGGAAGGATTTGCCCCCTTAATGACCAGGCCATTTTTTGTGATTTGGCACTGCATTACTTTAACGGACAATTGCGCGGTCGTGCAACGCTGTACCCAAATAAAGTTGACGTCCTTTTTTTTTTCCATAAATAGAGCTTTATTTTGGTGGTATTTGATCACCTGTGCGATTTTCATCTTTTGAGTTACAAACAAAAAAAAGAGCGACAAGTTTTAAAAAAAAAAAAACAAAATATTTTTCACATTCTGCTATATAACATTCCCAAAAAAAAATGTAAAAATCAAAATTTTTTAACATTTTAGGCCAATTTGTTTTCTGCTACATATTTTAGTAAAAAAAAAATCGCTATAAGCGTATTTTGTTTGGTTTGCGCAATAGTTATCGCGTCTACTAACTACGGGAAAGATTTATGTAATTTTTATTGTTTTTTCTTTTTTTTTACTAGTAATGGTGGCGATCTGCAGTTTTATAGTGGGATTGCGACATTGCGGCGGACAGATCGGACCCCTGACTGTAGTCTGTGTCTCTGCTGGGAAGATTCACTCTTTAGGCCCCTTTCACACAGGCGGTGTGCCCGACGGACTCCATTTTGCTTAGCGGGGATCGATCCCCCACTGACCAGGCGGATGACAGCTCCGTCTCCGCTTACTTTGCAGAGACAGACCTGTCAGATCCCCGCTCTCCTCTATGGGAGAATGGATGAAAACGAACCGCCTGTCCGTTTTCATCCGATGCAATACTCCAGACGGATGGAAAATAGGGTTTCCATCCGTCCGGATTTCACAGACAGGATCAGATCAGATAGCAGCGGGTGTCAGCGGAGATGTCAACACTGACATCTGCTGCTCCATAGAGGTGCATGGAGCATCCGATCCGATCTTCCAGACGGATGGAAAATAGGGATCCATCCGGATTTCACGGACAGGATTGGATCGGATAGCAGCAGATGTCTCCGCTGACACCCCCTGCTCCATGGAGGTGCATGGAGCATCTGATCCGATTTGCCTGAAAAACTGACAGGCGGACCAGATCTGATCACCTGTGTGAAAGGGGCCGTAGTTGTACTGCTGAACATTATTACTACAACTGAGAGTGGGAGAAATTGAAAATTAAGAGTTTTCACAAATCTTCCAATAGGAATAGTTTAAACTATTCCCTACTCTATCCAAAATTTTACTGAAAGATTTTTTTAAAAATGTATTTCAACTGTTTAGAGTTTCAGTAATAATATAAATCTTAGATAAAACAGATCTTTTAAGTCCCGGTTCACATATATGTGATGTCAGACATGGCATGTTACTCTCAGCGCACTGCTCTGCAAATCACATGCGATGTCTGTGGGTTGCGAATTCAGCCGTACATATTGGGGAAAAAAGGACAATGCACGACCGCGCAATTGTCAGGTAAAATAACGCAGTGCCGTATCGCAAAAAATGGCCTTGTTATTAAGGGGGGGGGGGTAAAGCTTCCGGAACCAAAGTGGTTAAGTGCCCTTTAGTGCTGGTTCACACTTGTGCAGCTGCGGAGATCGCATGTAATTCGGAGCGCACTGCTCCTTCATTACATGCGATCCCCTGTGCGGATGCGAATTCAGCCATATACTTTGTATGGCTGAAATTCGCACTGCACCCGCACAAAAGTCGCACAGGAGGCATTTTTTCAGCCGCATCAGGATCGGATCGCACAGTGGTTCACACTTGTGCGATCCGATCCTGTGCGAACTGTCAGATCGCACTGCGATATGCGATCAAACTGGGGGTGTCGTTAACATTTAATTGACACCCCCTGCGTATCGCATATGGCAGTGCGAACTGCCTCTTGTGCGGATGCGATGCAGGAACAGGCTGCAAATTCGCAGCCTTCCCGCATCACACAAGTGTGAACCGGCCCTTAGAGCCATGTACACTTTTTTCTTCTTTTTTTTTTCTTAATTAAGCATTTACTTTCTTTTGAGCACTGACAAATTATTATAGGTAATTTACTTGAAGACCATTTGCTTTTTAATTACGGTTTTGTACTGGATTACAAGATGGCAGTACTGCTTAACACTATGGACATTAGAGCCACTGATCAGCAAGAATAATAAGACCAGAGATAGAAAATGTGTGCAACTGCTGCAGCAACAGCCATAAGGGACATGTAAGATTGTCATTACAGCCAAGCTGTGTCTGGATGTCTTCCCCCATAAGAAATCCTTCTACTGTGCGAGTGTTTGCCATAACTAGTGTGCCCCACATAAAGAATGGTAGTCACCCAAATAAAGAAAAAGGTAATAAAAAGGCGGCACCTCTGAAATATTAACATGACACTAAATAATATCCTTATTCTCCTAAAATAATCTCTACACATTGGCTACTTAACCACTTAAGCCCCGGAAGATTTTACCCCCTTCCTGACCAGGGGGTATTTTGTGACTTTAACGGACAATTGCGCGGTCGTGCGACGCTGTACCTAAACGAATTTGACGTCCTTTTTTTCCCACAAACAGAGCTTTCTTTTGGTGGTATTTGATCACCTGTGCGATTTTTTGATCATGCGCTATAAACAAAAAAATTTTGCAAAAACAACAATATTTTTTACATTTTTTTATATGAAATTCCCCAAAAAAATGTAAAAATCTAAATTTTTTAACATTTTCGGCCAATTTGTTTTATGCTACATATGTTTGGCAAAAGAAATCGCAAAAAGCGTATTTTGATTGGTTTGCGCAAAAGTTATCGCGTTTACTAACAAAGGGAAA
This sequence comes from Pelophylax lessonae, assembly GCF_965119305.1. NCBI lineage: Eukaryota > Metazoa > Chordata > Amphibia > Anura > Ranidae > Pelophylax > Pelophylax lessonae. The sequence goes on along the minus strand of NC_138771.1, from coordinate 66,907,117 downwards.
GTTTTTTGTAATTTTTGTTGTTTTTTTTTTTAACGCGTAATGGCGGTGATCTGCAATTTTTTTTGCGGTACTGCGACATTGCGGCGGATAGATTGGACCCTTGACTGACATTTTTGACACTTTTTGGGTTACCAGTGACATTTCTACAGTAATCAGTGCTATAAATATGCACTGTTACTGTAAAATTACACTGGCAGTGAAGGGGTTAACTTTTTTTGAGAGGGAGGGGCTGTGTGTGTCCCTAGGGGCGTGATTCTAACTGTGATTGGCTGTGGCTTGAGATGTATGAACAGTGATCAACGGTTCTACATAGTAGAACCGTATCATCATCATTCATACACCGGAGAGAATGACAGGCGGCTTGTTTACACTAGCCGCCTGACTTTCTCCCTCTCTACCGACGATCGTGAGTGACCGGCGGACAATCGGGTCCGCCGGTCACACGCGCGGGGGGGTCCGTGACCGCGCGGGTGCGCGCCTCCGGCGGCGCGCGCTCGCTCCTGAGACCCTCGCAGACTAGCGACGTAGACCTACGTCGCTCTGCCTGTGAGGGGCTGACTGCCGCAGTAAATATACTGTGAGCAGTCGGCAAGTGGTTAAAGTGGAACTTTACGCTCTCAATCAACATGGACTTTTTTTTTTTTAATCCTTATGCTGCTAGCATTAGTAAAAAGATAGGAAAGTATATTTATTATATTTACTTGTTTTACAATTTTTTTTTTTTTTTTTACATTTCTACTGTTACTTCATAGGCAAATGATGTCATACAACCAAGGAGTCTTCAGGAAGGGAGGAGGGGTTTACTCAGATGGCAGATGGATTCCAGGAAGTAAATGCTACAGGGATTCCTCTGCCCTTACTCAAGATGGCTACGCAATAAATGCTAGAGGAGTGTTTTTAACAACTTCCGGACTGCCCACCGCACATTTACAGCAGCAGGCTGGCCCTCCTGCCCGAACCGGCATAGCCCTATGTCGGTCGCTCGCTTGGTGCTGAAGGGCGAGCGCGCACCGCCAGTGACCTGCTCCCGCCCCTACTATGCAGCAGGGATTCCGATACACAGGTCCGGCGGCCGCAATTACCGCTGGGCACCCGCGATCACTCCCTGCTGAGAGAATAGATCGGTCAGCTGTTGTAAACCAACCGTTGTTTGAGTTTTATATTCTATATACACTGTTTTTTGTATCAGTGTTTCTGAATATTTTATTGTATATTTTTATTAAATTGATTTCTACTTCATACTACACCATGAGCCTCTCCCATTTTTTTATATAGTTTAACCTTTCCATGACGTGCTGAGTCAATCTACGCATTGGAGGTTTTCTATGAGGCTGGAAGTTGCTGACTACATTGATGTCCCAAAAGATCTGGAGACTAGTCGCATAACACTCGTTTGCTGTCCTCTAGACAGCATTTGGCTCTGGTGAGTTTGCATTTCACTTATTTTCGTTGGTGGAGAGATCATTATCCTTTTCATCGTGACATGTTCACTGGATTGCACCTATTAAATGTCGTCACATTCATTTTATGAACTTTATCACAAGAGACATTTCTTCAATTTGTTTATTTTTGAAATTGTTTATTTTTGTCTATTTATTTTAGCGCTGCATTTTTCTTTTTATTGTTGTCATTTTGGTGTATGTATATTTTACACTTTTTTTTGCTAGTTGCTTTTTATCTCATTAGCGTGGATTCACACCTTTTATCACTCTGTTGTAAACACAGCTGACCGTTCTTCTCTCTGGAATGATCACAGAGTGCCTGCGATCCTTCTATATAGAATCACATGACTCTATGGTCATTTCACAAGTCCCTCCCCCCACAGTTAGAAAACACTCCCCTAGGCTTACACTTAACCCTTTGATCACCCACTAGGTTAACCCCTTCCCTGCCAGTGTCATTATTACAGTAACAGTGCATATTTATAGCACTGAGTACTGTAGTAATGTCACTGGTCCCCCCAAAAGTGTAAAAAATTTCAGTTAGGGGTCCAATCTGTCCGCCACAATGTTGCAGTCCTGTTAAAAATCGCTGATCGCCGTCATTACTAGTAAAAATGACATAGTAGAAAGTAAGTGAGATATACTGAGGGTACCACTCCTGCCACATCCCTGGAACGTATATAAAAAGACAAAGAGAGAGGGATGAGAAGATCCCACAGCTAGCTGGGGTCTCTACAGTCTCTCACATAGAAATGGGACTTTTAGGGCTAGGAGTGGAGATCCTGATGAAAATGAATACACCAAAGATATATAAAAAGTATCGCATTTATTAGTATAGGCTTAAAAATCTTATATAAATATCACAAAGGTGTAAATTCATAAAGCAAATAATGCATGTACATAAGACAATACAGGTAAACCACTGGATCCCAAACAGCCTCTGAGATCAAAGGCAATTGTTAAAGGTAACTAATGAGTCATGATAGATTCATGATACTAGTACAAAATGATATGGGATATATCAGTGGAAATTCTGGAATCGCGACGCGTTTCGCTCATGTCGCTTCCTCAGACGATTCCTTTTACCCTTGTCCATTAAACAGACATGCTTGAGTAAGCGAAATCTTTATGCCAGAAAAAAATATATCTGGTCCAGGTGCTGGCGTGCCTACCACGTGGAGAGGCGGTTGGTTATACCGTCAGTGACCGGGCTCATTTCTCTGGCAACAGAACTTTGGCTTCTAATAAGCATTCCTTCTTTAAGTGGGGAAGGTACCGTCTTGATTCCCTATGGATCACTCGAGACACTGAGCATTAATTTATGCTGTGCAGCCAACAAGGGCCAAACCTGTAGGAATCACATGTGATACGCCTCCACCTGGACCAGATATATTTTTTTCTGGCATAAAGATTTCGCTTACTCAAGCATGTCTGTTTAATGGACAAGGGTAAAAGGAATCGTCTGAGGAAGCGACATGAGCGAAACGCGTCGCGATTCCAGAATTTCCACTGATATATCCCATATCATTTTGTACTAGTATCATGAATCTATCATGACTCATTAGTTACCTTTAACAATTGCCTTTGATCTCAGAGGCTGTTTGGGATCCAGTGGTTTACCTGTATTGTCTTATGTACATGCATTATTTGCTTTATGAATTTACACCTTTGTGATATTTATATAAGATTTTTAAGCCTATACTAATAAATGCGATACTTTTTATATATCTTTGGTGTATTCATTTTCATCAGGATCTCCACTCCTAGCCCTAAAAGTCCCATTTCTATGTGAGAGACTGTAGAGACCCCAGCTAGCTGTGGGATCTTCTCATCCCTCTCTCTTTGTCTTTTTATAGTAAAAATGACATACAGTAAATATTTCCCCTAGTTTGTAGATAACTTTTGCGCAAACCAATCAAATACACTTATTGTGACTTTTTTTTTTACCAAAAACATATGTAGCAAAATAAAAATAGGCCTAAAAGGATGAAAAATTAAGATTTTTACTTTTTTTTTTTTTTTTTGGGAATGTTATATAGCAGAATGTGAAAAATATTGTTTTTTCTTTTTCAGAATTGTCGCTCTTTTTTTGTTTATAGCGCAAAAAGTAAAAATCGCACAGGTGATCAAATACCACCAAAAGAAAGCTCTATTTGTCGGGAAAAAAAAGACATCAATTATATTTCAGTACAGTGCCGCACGACCGCGCAATTTTCCGTTAAAATAACGCAATGCCGAATCGCATAAAATGGCTTGGTCCAGAAGTGGTTAAAGTGATTTCTCAGCAAAATAAAGCATGGAGACATGGATGGATGGGTGAGTTTGCTTTGAATATTATAATTGTAATAGATAGTGTTTTTGGTTTGTGGCGCTCAGATACAGTGTAGTTCCTCTTTACCTACTTGAAGACCAAGCCTGTACTGACACTCCTCCTCTACATGTAAAAATCTGTAATTGTTTTTGCTTGAAAATTACTTAGAACCACCAAACATTATATATTTTTTAAGGCAAAGGCCCTAGAGAATAAAATGGATGCGCAATACCCCAAAGGCCATTTTGGTCTGGGAGGGGTTAACTGCAATTTTAATTACATTATTTTATATTTTAATTTTATACTGTTTCTATTTGTCTCTGGATACTTTGCATTTTTCATGTATCAAGTTACAGCCATTCAGCATCTATTCCTGCATCCAAATTGAATTTTAATGGGATTTTATTGAAATGTTGTTTTGTATATATGATTTATTTTATATATGTAAGCATGTATTTGGTATTAATGTATTTGTTTATATTTTATGTGGTATTTATCAGTTTGCAACTGATATTATCTATATCCTGGGGTTGTGAGACTTTAGGGATATTTAACATTGTATGGCTTATTTTGTGCTATTTTGAGTATATTACTATTCCGCATGATTTTACCATCCTCTGATGATTTGTGAGCCATTTGTTGCCATATATATCTGTACGTCATGTGCAGTGAATGGTTTACTGGTCCGAATAAGAGGTTACATACTTTGGGCGGAAGTTGTAATAGCATGATCCTCTTTGGAGTGAGGGCGGAAGTACTAGCGGTTCCGTGTCCTCTGGATTGCAGAGTGGGAACTGCTGCGCCCGCGCCCTGGGAGGTATAAGATAGGGTGATCGTGCAGCTTACTCACGGCCTCCGTAGAAGTCCTTGATGACGAAACGTGTAAGGGCGTGAGTACGCGGTCACCTTGGTAACGCCTGACGCCACGCTGTTAGTCACCAGCCTGCTCTGGTACCGAGTGGTCGTACAATAGAAAACAGCGTAGGACTAACGGCAATTGATACATTTTTTACAACGCCTGATGATATCTACAACCTTGTGAGTAGCATTCTGATGGGAACGGGCCACTTTTATTGTGATATCCTAAATAAATTTGTTACGGAATTACGCTATGGTCCCCACTCTTGTGCTTTACTTTCATGTTAATGCTGGCATTAGTGAGTGCTAATTGGAGACACAGATCCATTGGAGTCAAGTTGCAGCTGTACCTTTTCGTTTGGGGGAATATCCACTTTGATCATACAGGCGTGTATTGTCCAGCCTTCTGGTGAGTGTCCATTCTGACAGGGGTGGCACTTTTTGATGGTTGAGGTGCACTGGTGCATGGACGAATCCCATAGTTTCATAATATAGTTCAAGGACGTTTGCACTTGCATTGGACATTATATGCATTATGTGAATTGGACTTGGTTCATTTCATGCTCGCTTTTTTGCATGCTGCCCACTTTCTGTGATAACCAGTTTTATATATTTTACTTATTTACTTATTTACTTTTATCACTCAATTCCACTATCACATTCTATATAAGTCATGTATTCATGCCTATGATGTATTAGCGCTGCTAGTGTTACTTCATTCTTTATTTTATTGAATCGGTTACACCCAGTTTTCATAAAATGGTGGGTGTTGCAATTTTTTATGTCACACAATATTTATCGCAGCACTGTTTCAAAAGCAATTATTTTGAAAAAAATACACTTTAATGAATCTTAATGCACAATAACTCAATTTAATACCCAATTGTTTGGAAACATATAAAAAATGAAATTACGCTGAGTAAATAAATACCAAAATATGTCACGCTTTAAAATTGCGCACGCCCGTGGAGCGGCGACAAACTACAAAATTATATTATTCATCCAACCTTTACAAGTTAATGGAGGTCTAGTGCTGGAATTATTGCTCTTGATCTAACGTTCGCAATGATACCAATGAGATCGCTGTTTACATACCGAAGCTGGAACAATGCATGTGTTTGCCTTTGCACATAGGCATAGGGGGATGGGGGCGCTTTAAAAAAAAATATATATATTTTTTTAATTTTACTGTACCATTAACATAATCACTTTTATTGTTATCATAAGAGATTTTAACATCCCTTATGATAGCAATAGGCAGTGACAGGTCCTCTTTAGTAAAGACTAAAACATCTGGGGTCTATTAGATATCATACCAAGATTGGAAGGATCTGATGCTTTTTCCAAACCACTAATGGTCTGTTAACATCTGCCGAAACTGGAAGTGGCAAAATACTCGCTGCTTATGGTTTCTTAGACCATAGAGATGATCAGAGCTGTTCTGGTCCTTGATCAGCTCTATGGTCAGCTGTCGGAACCACCGGCTGCAATACTTGGTTCCCTGGTGGGTTGGGTGAGCCCAGGAAAGCGGCAGGAGGGAGGAGAGGAGGCCCCCCCGCCACTTGTAAAAACAATCCAGCGCCTTCTTAGCTGCTGGGATTGCTTTTAAAAAGAAAGAACTCCACTAGTTCTAAAAAAATAATACTGGGATGATGCCTAGATGATAATGCCTGGCGTTAAGTGATTAAAATAGTATTAAACCCCAAGGAAAAATGTATTTTATTGCAGCTTACCAATTCCAAAAAAGCTGGGGCACTGTAGAAATTTTCATAAAAACAGAATGCAATGATTTGTAAATCCTCTAAACCCATATTTTATTCACAATAAAAAATAGAAAACATATCAAATGTTTAAACTGAGAAAATGTACCACTTCTGGACCAGGCCATTTTTTACGATTCGGCATTGCGTTATTTTAATGGAAAATTGCGCGATCATGCGACACTGTACCGAAACATTTCACATTCTGCTATATAACATTCCCAAAAAAATTTTTTAAAAATCATCCCCCCTTCAGTCCATTTTGAATGCTGCTGCCAGACTCATAAACCTTACAAACCGCTCAGCATCTGCTACCCCTCCCTCCCAATGAAATCAGTTCAAAATACTAACAATAACTTACAAAGCCATCCACAACTCTGCCCCCACCTACATCACTAATCTAGTCTCTAAATGCAAACCAAATTGTCCTCCTCATTCCTCCCAAGACCTCCTGGTCTCCAGCTCCCTCCTCACCTTCTCCCATACTTTCCTCCAGGACTTCTCGGTAGAAGGGGTCGGTAAATACATATTTTACCAGCTCCTTCCTTTTGTGAATGGACAGAGTCATAGTCAGTGATATTGTAAAAAGAAGTAAAATAAAATTATAAAAATAATACAATTAAAATACCAAAAAATAAAAACTACTGACACCAGTGGGTGAACTTCCAGGATCGCAAAGGTCACACTTGCAACTGTGCCCTGGCATTCCACCACCGTGGGGAGGCCCCAAGATGGCAGGAAGGGGGCCCACTGCAGAACTTGTCAAAGGGTCCCACTGCGGGGCTGTAATAAAGGGCCCCACAACAAGAGTAAAGGGCCCCAGGATCAGTGGGACTAGCCCCATGCTTTAAGGCCAGGGGTCTGGGGGGCCCTTCATGGTTTCTTGCCCCGGGGCGCTGAAGGTTCTAGCTATGCCTCTGACCGCTATGATTAGTGATCAGAAACACAGTATGCCAGTGCAGCATACAGTGTCTCATATCATTGGCTAGAGTAGTACAATGTCACTATAATGACACTGTACTGCTCTGGTGACAGTAATCATTTTATAATTGCAGAGCTCTCTGTAGAGCGATCTGTGTAAGAATTAAAGTGGCTGTAAACCCTTACATATATCCATTGAAGTGACTGGCTTCAGGTGATACACAGAGATGAAACAACTCCTCCTACATAGGTTTTACCTGTCTAACTGCAGTATTCTCTTCTCTACAGCTGTTCAAAGTCCAGAATTTATAACGCTTATCTGAAAAAAGGGGGTAGAAAGCTGAAGCCACACTCTGCAGAGCTCAGTGAGGAGAGCTCTGAGAGCTGTTCGGAGGAAAGAGACACACACAGAAACAGAGCTGAGGATGTCAATCACGGGCTGTGTGTTGGAGATCCCTTCCCGTCACCTTTTTTCACCTTTTTTTGGTGTCAGGTAAACTTGTCAGGAATGACTGATTGATAGCAGAGGAACGAGCAATAGACAGAAATTACAATTAGTGCTCAAGATGGAGTCAAGTACACATGATAGAAGGATATGAATTACTCATATTTTATGTCTGAGGTTTAAAACCACTCCAAGTTTTTAAAGACTCCCCTTACATTTTAAGGGCTTAAAAATTGAAATAGGCAGTCAGAACATCAGGACTGATCAATTTTCATTCATATATAAATATATAGATGTAGCACTCTCCTAGATAGGTGCTAGGTAGGCAAAGCCTAGTTACTCCTTCTGCTTATCAGGGGAGCCTGATCGTTAGTTAGGCCTGCTCATGTGTTCCATGTATGATTCACGTGGGCTGAGTGTCCCCACTGTATCCAATGGTGAGATATGTTGGACAGTGGAGGAAACCCAGCTAATGACAGACAGGCTTAGATACCGTTCCATGGGTTTGGCACAGAAAGTGGTGCATCATGGGAAAGGATATAAAAGCCAGGAGCACATGAGACAAGAGGTCTTTGGGTAGGAAGTCAGGTCCCGGAAGGAGGGTGACGGCTGTCTCTTTTTCTGAAGTATATCTGGAAAAACAGTGTCTGTGAGTGCAGAGAAACTTGTCCAGGGGTCTGTGGATGGGTGTCAGCACACAGTGTAAGAGAGTGAACGGGGGTGCCAAGTTTAAAGCCCTGAAGAAATCTTCAAGCAGGAACACTTGAAATACCTTCACCTTAGTGGCAGGGGGAAAGCAGCGGCCTTGCCACACTCTTAAGTCAGTTGTCCTCAATATTGTGAATAGTTGTCAGTTGGAGTATCCGACTCATCCCTTCCCCTATCCAAGTTGTCAATAAAAACACAAAAACAACCGCCCCTGGACTAATCATTGACTGAGCCAAGGACTTAAAGTACTAATTTTCTGCTATCAGTTTCTGATATCAGTTGCTAAGGGTAACCCAGGGGAATCCAGAAAGTGTTATATACAGCAATCCCCTAAGGGGCATATATATAAATATAAATATATATATATATAATATATATATATATATACTGTATATATATATATATATATATACTATACATATAGTATATAATATATATTATATACCATAGCTTGTAGACTCTATAACTTTTACACAGAGAGTAGATGATATATATATATTTTTTGTTTTTTGTTTTTTCACCAAAGAACTGTAGCAGAATTCATTTTGGTTCTAAATTTATAAAGAAAGTATTTTTGAAAAGAGATTAAGAAAAACATTTTTCTTTTCAACATGTTTGGTCTCTTTTCTTTATATAGCAAAAAACAAAAATTAAAACCCAGGGGTGATTTAAAACCACCAAAAGAAAGCTTTATCTGTCAAAACAAAATGATATGGAATTAATTTTGTTACAGTGTTGCATGACTGAGTAATTGTCAATTAAAAATATGACAGCACTAAATTCTGAAAAATGCCCGGGTCTGAAGCCCCGTTCACACTGGGGCGATCCGACTTCCCGGGGCGACCTCCGAGGTCGCGGTGCGAGCAGCGTGCCGCGACCTCCTGAGCGGCCGGCACGGACTTCATAACATTGAAGTCTATGACGGTCGCTCCGGGTCGCCCCAAAGAAGCTCCGGACCCTTTTTCTAAGTCGGAGCGACTTGTGTCGCTCCTATTAGAACGGGTCCGCAGCTTCCCTATGGAAGGCGACCTACGGCGACCTGTGAGGCGACCAGGTCGCCTCACAGGTCGCCCCAGTGTGAACGGGGACTGAAGGGGGATAAAACAGTCCGGACTTGAAGTGGTCAATGAGATGTTGGGGAAGGTGGGAAGGGGTTACACAGCTTTATTTTACCCCCCCCCCCCCTTTTCCACAGGAATAGATAAAATGACCACATGCACCCTTGTGAGCAAATAGTCAGTCAGGCAACAAAGGGTACTTTTCGTATCACTTTACAAACAAAACTTTTACATCAGAAGAAGACAAAAGAAAAAAAAAAAAAAGCAGAGTATTACTCCCCAACACTTGTTGCAAGCACCTCATTACAGCAGCATTTCTCTAAATTAAACCAGCTCCAGCCAGGTAGCACAGTGGCTTATTGGTTAGCTCTTATGATTAGCACTACTGTAGTTGTCAGTTTGAATCCCAACCATGACATTACCTGCATGGAGTTTGTATGCTCTCCCTGTGCTTGTGTGGGTTTCCTCCCACACTCCAAAGACATGCCGGTAAGTTAATTGACTCCTGTCTAAATTGGCCCTAATATGTGTATGTGCTATACAGTAAACCCCCCTCCATTGCGGGGGTCACGTTCCGGACCCAGCCGCGAAAAGTGAAAATCCGCGAAATAGAAAAACCCTATTAAAATGCATTGTAGGCATGTTTTTTTTACTGTCACTGTACGTGTAAAAGCATTTTAAGGTCTTTAAACACACGTTTAAAACAATAGAAACTCATTTAAACACATAAAAGATACTGAGAGACATAGCAATAGCTATGGAAAACACAAAAATATTTCATTTTTAATGATTTATATAGTAAAATAACATTACAAAAAAAAACGCAATATACCGGGACCGCAAAAACTGAACCGCGATGGAGCGGGGGTTTACTGTATATATATGTATATATATATATATATAAAGTGCACAATCTAACACAGGAGTATACTATATATAGACAGAAATATACAGTATACTGTTTAAAAGTTTGGAACCATTAAGAACATTCTTTGCTTTAAGCATTGATACCATTTTTTATCAATATGCTATTACATTTTTTTTAAAACTACAGGCATAGCTAATGTTGCAAATGGTTGTTACTGCTTGAGTTACTTGATTTATCATTTATTATTAACATATGGTTGCAAGCTTTGTTTTCAACAGTCATTTCTCCAATATCTTCAAGCTGACCTGCAGCCTTACATTCAGCCTTGCACAGTTGTACAGGCTGCTCTTCTGTACAGAAATTGCTTACTATGATTTCACTGCACACTGTGAGTTTCTCAGTGTGAATTAGAAACTATAGTAAGTCACATATGCGGAGGGGGGCCCCTAGCGTGCAGGTTGTTAAGTCAGATTACAAACTTACAGGCATTACTCTCCCCTTCATTGGCAGCTTTACTTGGGCTGTATGCCAAATACACCTACTGTATGTAGCCCTGGTTACTAGTACAGTCTCCCATCGGTTTTCTTTGCAGGTCATAGGCCTCATAGGCCTAGATAGGGGTGCTTCACACTTTAAAGTGGTAGTAAACATGGAAAAAAAAATCTACTCTAGCATTACATACTAGCACATTATGAAAGACTTACCTTGAAACGAGGCCCTCCAGAGGCACGCTGTCACCACTGCAGAGGCTTGAGTATGTGATGTAGCACCCTCCTAGCGTAGGATGCTAGGTAAATTTTGTTTTAGGCTCCTTCTGTAATCAAGGGAGCAGCAATTGTGGTCTGTTGTGGGTTTAACAGACTGGGAGTTTGATTGCTTTCCCCTGTCTCTAGAAGGATCTTCCAGAGCTTAGAGAAGGAGATTCAAATAACCAGCCTGATTATGTGTTATGCTCCAGCCAATCCCCAGAAAGGAGTGTCCAGAAAGGGGCTGGAGAGGTGATATTTAGTCAGAAGCACTGGAGAAGGATTTCAGAGCCTGGAGGGCTTCTGTCTTTAGGCAGCCTATGGACTATGCAGCTGTTTTGGGGCCCCAGCTGTGTCAGGGCCAAGGGTCAAGATAGACTTTGTTAGAAGCTGATTCCAATACTTCACCATAAGGGATCAGGTCTGGAGAAAGACTGTTTCACTCACTGGACCATATTTGAAGGAAGCTGGAAGGAGGCAGCTGTCCTAGTGACCTGTGAGCAAAGACCCTAAACTGGTCCTTGAGATTGTGTAGTCTTCTGGAGATTGCACTGGGTACCAGCAGTTGTGCATTTCTGCAATGTAACCATAAGCCAAAGAGACTTTCCTCATGGTCTTCGGCTGTGAAGAATTAGACCATCCAGCATCCATAAATATTTAAGGGGGAATATTGTCCTCAAATTTCAAAGTACTAATCATTTTGGCATATCCCATTGCCTAACCCTTCTCCTGCTAAAGTTTCTTTAAGCAATAAACCTTAGAAAGAGTTCTTATGCAGTTGTATCAACTCTATTGTGGTTAGATTTGATTGGTCACACTCAGTATTACACAGAGACAAAGTGGTTTCCTTTAACTCTTTTACTTATTAGAGCTCTTCATAAGAATAAGAACAAGGACATGCGTTTAGGACAACCCTCCTTCCAACTACTACGGCCTCGTACCAAATATCTGGAGAATTGTTTCCAAACGTGGATAGCGTCCACAGCTACGTTAACAACTCATAGTTCTTAATAGGTCCTGTCTAGGGGTAGTACCAGAGAGTGCCAGAGTTGCTGCATGCCATAACGTCCCAAAATTATAGTCTCCCTACTTCAAGGCCCTAGGCCTTGGCCTAACTATGAAAAGGTCTACACCCTTAATGGCTCACGATCTGTCTTCTCTTTCCTATTTTCGGTTCTTCCCTGCTTATTTATAGTATCTCCTGCTTCTCAATGTCACCCTGGGGGGCAAAAGAGATAGAATATGTGATTGCAATAGTGTGAAAATATAGTATGCTGCACCTAATATAATATTGTGAAAATGGCAATAGAATAAAAATGCCAAGTGATGATAATAAGCAAAGCCACATTGATAATATATCAATAATAATATCAGTAATATGGCAAAGTATTAAATAATCTTGTGACCAAGTCCCGAACAAAATCAATGTGTGCTTAGAGTAAATAAGTCCACAATCACCAATAAATACCAGGTAATAGTGTGAAATGTTCACCGGATACCCAAAGGGTGTGCTCTCACCATGAGGTTTGATGCCCCTACTACAAAATTCAAACAAGCATGAGGTGCATGCCCAGGGTTACACAGGTGCTGTCATAAGAATCTTCCAATATGAATTCTTAATAGCCTAGGAGGTATTAGGACAACTAGTAAGTGGTAAAAAGTCTAGTTTTACATGCGTGTTATTGTGCATTTCCGCGTCTGGTATTAATACTTTCTGGCCATTAGAATACATTACCGCAGTAATGTGCCTAATGCACGTTAATGAGCCTTTGTTGGAATACATTGTTCATGTATTTTGTGCAACAACTACAAAAGCCAGTAGATGGCAGTGTTTCTAAGTTTGTGGTTGCTCTATGGTTAAACTCAATGTTTTTTCTCTGTAATAAAGTTTCCTGTTCCTGTCTGCTGTGAAGCAGCAAATCCCATGTGTACTGTGCACTGTCTGTCTGTTATGTAGGGCGATATGCAGAATTTCTAACATGTTATGGGCCTAGACACCAGCCCAGGCATAGCCCAGACACCCACCCAGAGAACCCAATCATGGATAGACTGCAACAGAAAAGAAAAGAAAAATGGCCAGTGACTCACTTGCAACAAATCTTTAATTTGCAAATATGACAAACCAGAACTACCAGTCTTGGAAAATCAAGATGAAAATCCTGCTAACAAGAGATGGTACGTGGAAATGTATAATTTATATCAGACCAGAACACCCTTCAGATGAGTGAGTAAAGAAAGACCAAAATTCCTAAAGCATAGTCTGTCTTAGTATAGAGGATGCTGAGATCATACATATATGTACGTGTAAAACTGCTAAAGAAATACAGGAAGGATTATAAAAGGTGCATGGAAGAGCTAATCTCAGCAATGAACTGTATTTCATTAGAAAGCTATACTAAACCAAGCAGATGAAAGGCCAGGATATGCAGGATTACATAAGGCATACCTTAGAAATGGTTAAACGTCTGAGAGATATAGGAGAAGAAATAAAGGATTTTCATGTCGCAGCACTATTACTAAGTGGTTTACCAGAAATTTATGAAATGCACAGCACTTGATGCACGTGATGATGCCCTGACATTGGAATATGTTAAGGGCAAACTTGTGGATGAATATAAGCATAAAACAGAAGCATTAAAAGTGACACTGCTTCTGTCGTAGAGTCTGCTTTAAAGAAGTAAAATAGGAATGAAAACAGTAACATACAACAAGAAACATGTGAATGTTTTGCGTGCAAGAAACAAGGTTATTTAAAAGCATATTGCAAAAACAAACTAAACTACAAAAGGCGAAAAAGTCTGAAGGAAGAAACTGATTTTGCTTCAGATAATGAATATGTTTTTTAATCCAAAAGTTGCACCTCATCTTTGCAAGCATGGTGTTTTGATTCAGCAGCTACGAGTCACATGACAAATAACAGAAATTTCTTTATTCACCTTGACCAGAGTAAAACAGAAAAAAAAAAAAAGCTAATGGGCAAATAATGGAATGAGAATGAATAAGAGACGGTTTTCTTTACTGTCATAATTTACAGTGTGTCAGCAGAAAGATACCAGTGAAAAATGTCCTATATGTCACTTCTCTTTTGTCAGTGAAGAAACTCACAAAACAAGGCAATGTAGTAACTTTCAAAGATGATAGTTGTGCCATCACAAAATGTGATATCTTACTTGCAAGGCTAAGATTACAGATGAACTGTATCAGCTGAACTACAATGAGGTTGTTAATACTGACAAGGCAGAAAAACATTCAAGATGCATTCACACATTGCACAGACAATTTGGGCAAAGGAGTTCTGACATAAAAAAGAAATTAACTGAGAATGACTATGCAGGTGGAATAAAAATTAGTCCATGTGATCAAACAATGAAATGCACCAGCTGTATAAAAAGTAAAAAGACAAGAAACTTTCCAAAGCAAGCAGAGTACAAGCGGAGCTAAGAAGCCTCTGGACTTAATTCATTCAGATTTTTGCGGTCCAATGGAAAATTTGACTCCAGGAAAGAAAAGGTATTTTTTCACTTTTATAATTGATTACTCCAGGTATATTACACTATATCTGTTACAGGAAGAAAAGTACTACTGTAACATACAACCCAGAACAAAACAGGATTGCAGAAAGAATGAACCATACCCTATGTGAGAGTGGAAGAACCATGGTGTTTGATGCAGATATGCCAACCACATACTGAGGGGAGGCAATTATGACCCCATGCTATTTCTAAAATCGACTACAAGGAAAATCAACTGAAAAAACATTTGGAAGTAAGCCTATGTGCACACCCCAAGAAAAATGTACAAAATGGGAACAGTGGCTGCTTCTCAGAAAATCGTTGTGAGGCACCATGATACCATTGCAGCTGCCATGTAGCTTCTTTGCGGATGCGTGAGTGTTCCATTTCAAATAGACTGGACATCAATCAAGAGAGTCATGAGATATCTCAAACAAACTAAAGACTTGAGCCTGAAGCTGTCTGCAGTTGGTGATTTGAACCTCCTATGATATGTGGACTATGACTGGGCAGGGGACCTAAGCACTTGCAAATCCACAAGTGGTTACTTGTTCAAATTAGGAAACAGACCTACAGTATATCTTGGTCCAGAAAGAAGCAGATCTCAGTAGCTTTGTCTTCTACAGAAGCATAATACATTGCTGCTGCCTATGCCAGTCAAGAAGCTGTGTGGTTACGTCAATTGCTTGAAGATCTTGGAGAGCCAATGTCCCAGCCAACAATCTTATATGAGGGCAATCAAGGATGTATCAAACTTGACACCAGTGAGAAGATCAATGCAAAAACAAAGCATATTGACGTCAGACATCATTTCATTCATGATCTGGTTGAACAAAATGTAATTGTGCTTACATATTGTGAAACTAATAACATGATTGCAGATGCTTTGACAAAACCGCTTACAAGAAACAGATTTATAGAACTGAGATTCTAAATGGGACTAAAATAAGGAGTAGTGTTTGAGTGGAGGTGTTGAAATACATTGTTCATGTGTTTTGTGCAACAACTACATCCACCAGTAGATGGCAGTATTTATAAATTTGTGACTACCGTATGGTTAAACTCTATGTCTTTTCTCTGTAATAAAGTTTCCTGTTCCTGTCTGCAGTTAAGCAGCAAAGCCCATGTGGACTGTGCACTGTCTGTCTGTTCTGTAAGGCTTTATACAGAATTTCTAACAGTGTTAATGTGCATTAAGGGGCTTTTTTATGCTCAAAATCTCTCTTAAACACACAAGTGATGTTTTTTTTTTTTGCCTCTAAACTCCTGAAAATGCCTATAGTGTGCATGGACACATAGGCTGACATGAAGGGGAGTTTACAGGCAGAGAAAACAAAAAGCTCAAATGCCTGTAGAAGCAACGCTTTTGAGCTGCAGTGTGCATGAGGCCTAAAGGTAAAAAAATACACTCACATAATGTGTTAAAGTAAGAAACACTCCCTGGAGAAGACCACTGTTAAATGTAGCATGCCTCAGAGAGTCATCATCTGTGTAACTGGAAGCCACTACCAGATAAGAGATGAGTCAATGCAGGCAGCCCACAGTGTCTCTCTCACACTCTCCCGAATCAAGAAGCTCTGGCCTATGCGTTTCGTCAATATAACATCATTATTTGAACAGGGCAGTTTTCTCTAAATATTATTTATTTAGATGTGTTCCTATCTTTAAAATGTATTTCTAGGATAGCTAAACTTGGTCTCATTACCTTTCATTACATATAGGGTTATACAGTATCTCACAAAAGTAAGTACACCCCTCAAGCATTTGTAAATATTTTATTATATATTTTCATGTGACAACACTGAAGAAATTACACTTTGCTACAATGTAAAGTAGTGAGTGTAGAGCTTGTATAACAGTGTAAATTTGCTGTCCCCTCAAAATAACCCAACACACAGCCATTAATGTCTAAATCACTGGCAACAAAAGTGAGTACACCCCTAAGTTAAAATGTCCAAATTGGGCACAAAGTGTAAATATTTTTTGTGGCCTCCATTTTTTTTCCAGCGCTGTCTTAACCCTCTTAGGCATGAAGTTCACCAGAGTTTCACAGGTTGCCACTGGAGTCCTCTTCCACTCCTCCATGATGACATCACGGAGCTGGTGGATGTTAGAGATCTTGCGTTCCTCCACCTTCCATTTTAGGATGCCCCACAGATACTCAATAGGGTTTAGGTCTGGAGACATGCTTGGCCAGTCCATCACCTTTACCCTCAGCTTCTTTAGCAAGGCAGTGGTTGTCTAGGAGGTGTGTTTGTGGTCGTTATCATGTTGGAATACTGCCCTGCAGCCCAGTCTCCGAAGGGAAGGGATTATGCTCTGTTTCAGTATGTCACAGTACATGTTGGCATTCATGGTTCCCTCTATGACCTGTAGCTCCCCAGTGCCGGCATCTCTCCTGCAGCCCCATTACACTCCCACCACCATGCTTGACTGAAGGCAAGACACACTTGTCTTTGTACTCCTCACCTGGTTGCTGCCACACACGCTTGACACCATCTGAACCAAATAAGCTTATCTTGGTCTCATCAGACCACAGGGCATGGCTCCAATAATCCATGGTCTTATTCTGCTTGTCTTCAGCAAACTGTTTGCGGGCTTTCTTGTGCATCATCTTTAGAGGAGGCTTCCTTTTGGGACGACAGCCATGCAGACCAATTTGATGCAGTGTGCAGCTTATGGTCTGAGCACTGACAGGCTGACCCCCCACCCCTTCAATCTCTGCAGCAGTGCTGGCAGCACTCATACATCTTTTTCCCAAAGACAACCTCTGGATATAATGCTAAGCATGTGCACTCAACTTCTTTGGTTGACCATGGTGAGGCCTGTTCTGAGTTGAATCTGTCCTGTTAAACCGCTGTATGGTCTTGGCCACCGTGCTGCAGCTCAGTTTCAGGGTCTTTGTAATCTTCTTATAGCCTAGGCCATATTTATGTAGAGCAACAATTCTTTTTTTTTTCAGATCCTCAGATCCTCAGAGAATTATTTGCCATGAGGTGCTATGTTGAACTTCCAGTGGCCAGTATGAGAGAGTGACAGTGATAACACCAAACTTAAAACACCTGCTCCCCATTCACACCTGAGACCTTGTAACACTAATGAGTCACATGACACCAGGATTGGGAAAATGGCTTATTGGACCCAATTTGGACATTTTCACTTAGGGGTGTACTCCCTTTTGTTGCCAGAGGTTTAGACATTAATAGCTGTGTGTTGAGTAATTTTGAGGGGACAGCAAATTTACACTGTTATACAAGCTGTACACTCACTACTTTACATTGTAGCAAAGTGTCTTTTCTTCAGTGTTGTCACATGAAAAGATAAAGTGAAATGACGCTCTCTCAATCCGCGTTAACTATTTTTAATCCTTATGCTGCTAGCCTTGGTAAATAGATAGAAATATATCATATTTACTTCTTTTTAAAGTTTTTTTTTACATTTCTTCAGTTGCTTCCTGGCTTCACAAATGATGTCATACATCCCAGGAGTTTTCATGGGCATTTATTTCTTTCATTGGGAGGAGGGGCTTTCTCAGCTAAGCACACCCTCCTGCCTGCATGCCTGAGCATAGGGCAGATGGATTCCGGGAAGTAAATGCTACATGAATTACCTGCCCTTCCTCATGATGGCCTTGGCTACAAAGTTTAGGTGGGGCGGGGGTTCAAAGTGGTTTCATAACAAAATAAAGCATGGAGACATGGATGGATGGGCGAGTTTGCCTTAAACATTAATTACTTCCGGACTGCCCGCCGCATTTTCTGGTCTGTACTTTGACATTAAATAAAGGTGTTATGGCAGCAGATAGCTGTCGACTTCCTGCATGGTAAAACGATCTGGTCCTTCTGTGTCCCAGGCAGGAAGTCAAATGAGGGCAAGATGGCTCCCACTCGACTCTATGGCCTTTTTTATTTTGCTTTTAGGTGTAGATGTGAGATCTGAGGTCTTTATGAACCCCAGATATTACATTAAAGAGGACCTGTCCTGCTTATTTCCATAACAAGGGATGTTTACATTCCTTGTAATAGGTAATAAAAGTGATCAAAAATTAAAAAAAATGTAAAGGGACAGTGTAAAAATAAAAGGTAAAATAAATAAGAAAAAAAATAAAGCACCCCATCCCTCCAAGCTCACACGCAGAAGCGAACGCATATGCAAGTCGCACCTACATATGTAAACGGTTTTCAAACCACACATGTGAGGTATTGCCATGGTCGTTAGAGTGAGAGCAATAATTCTAGCTCTAAACCTCCTCTGTAACTCTAAACTGGTAACCTGTAGACATTTTTAAAGCATCGCCTATGGAGATTTTTAAGTACCAATGTTTGTCGCCATTCCACGAGCGTGCATAATTTTGAAGCATAACATATTGGGCATCTCTTTACTTTAGTGTAACATTATCTTTCTCATTATAGAAAGAAATTAGGCTAACTTTACCTTTTTCTTATTTTTTTATTCAAAAAAAGTGTATTTTTTCCAAATAAATTGCATTTGTAAGACCGCTGCGCAAATACGGTGTGACATAAAGTATTGCAACGATCTCTATTTTATTCTCTAGGGTTTCTTCTTAAAAATAAAAATAAATATATATATATATATATATTATTTTTATTTTTTTAGGGGGTTCTAGGGGTTCTAAGTAATTTTGTATCAACAAATACTGATTTTAACTTGTAAACAACAAGTGTCAGAAATAGGCTTGGTCCTTAAGTGGTTAAAAATGAATTAAATATTGTTTTTGGTTTGTCATCCTTTAGTTCAGATATACAGTACATACATGTAAACTCATGTATATTTTTCAGGATGCATTTGGGGAGAATCTATTATATCCTGCAAAAATGCTCATAGTTTTAGGTGATAATCAAAAAAAAAAAAAACAAAAAAACAACATAGATATGGAGAGAATACATTTACCATGCAGTATCTTTGGTGGAAATCAGTCACTGACTGTGTTGATGGGGAAATCAAACAGTTTTCTTTCCTTCCATCCATAGTGGAAGGAAAGAAATTTGTATAATCTATGGCTTGCATAACAGTGAGTCTATCCCAAGTCTGTCCTCATTAACATACAATGCAAGGAGCCCAGCCTCTATATCTTTAACCTTTCATTTGGACAGCTAGTTTTAAATCTAGCTACAATTTATATTTAAAATCTGCCTGCACAGTACAGACAGGATTATTTATGGCAAACACAGTTGCTCAGCACCCTCATGAACAATGAGAGCTACCTAAGATTTTTCCTTGCTAGAGGTTCCCGTATAAAGCATCTAAAAAAACGTAAGTTGCAATTTTTACTATTTTTTTAAGTTAAAGAGGAAGTAAACTTCCCTGGTTTGTTTGTACCTATAGGCTAGCCTATAATAAGGGTACAGGCATACCCCGTTTTAAGTACACTCACTTTATGTACACTCGCGAGTACGGACACAGCCTGGTCAGCTTGGCATGGCACTACTCCCAGTTTTTAACATTGGTGTCTATAGGAAATCTTGGTCAGCTTGACATGGCACTGCTCCCAAACCATAAGATACAGGGATACCAAACTTAGGGAGCACCGAGAGGGGACCCAGGACTACAACATATCCTATTTGTGGCCGGCCAGCTTGCCTAGGTAATCTACCATGTCATAGTCCTGGATACCCTTAACATGCTCCCCAAGCTTGGTGTCCTTGTCACGTATGGTTTGGGAGCAGTGCCATGTCAAGCTGACCAAGATTTCCTATGGAGCTAGTGTGTTTACATGCATTGAGAAATGAAAAAATGTATTGCTTCCATATAAGAACATTTTCGTTTTACATACATGCTCTGGTCCCAATGTGTACTTAAAAGTGGGGTATGTCTGTACTGTAAATATCTCCTAATCTTGCACCGTTTAGGAGATATTTACTATATACGCCACTGATGACCTCATCAGGGCATGAGCCCATAAGGAATGGCCGCTCGTGCCACTTCAGTGCCCTGTGCCGTGACCAGCGGCTCCTGTGCACATGCGTGGGAGTAACATCATCGCTGCTCCTGCCACTCACTGCACCAGAGTCCACGAACCCGAAAGAAACACCAGGGAAGATGTCAGCCATCTCAGCAGTGTGCGAGAATGCCACTGGAGGGCTTTGTTCTAAGGTAAGTATTTCATAATGAGCTACTAGCTCATTATGCTTTTGTCTTACAGGTTTTGTTTTGTTTTTGTTTCCCCAGGGCTTACAACTTCTTTAAGCTATGTGAACGAGGATATGTAACAAATATAAAGTAGGTGCTTTCTCAGTTTGGCTGCAAAATATGAATAGCACTTTAAAACAAGTTGTACTGGCTTCTAAGGAGCTGGACATATCCAACCACTGTGAAAAAGATTTTGTGGACAAATTTGGTGGCTCCCCAAATTTAAAACAATTACAAAATCTCCCTGATGAGGACACAAGGTGCCCTGTGTCGTCACGCGTAGGGGAGGGGCAAGGACGGACGGAATGCTACGCTGTTGTCTCAATGACCGTTTTCTATAATAAAAATGTAAAAAGAATGTCAGCACTATCTCGAGTTTTTCCTTTATATGATACATGGCTGATGATCTATGGAATGAGCTGCTGCATGTGAAGGATCCTGACCTGGGAGTATTTAACAGATCCTACTAAGCGCTGTACGACTATAGCCTAATCACACAGTCGCATTTTATAAGGTGAGCGCCCACTCACGAGGGTGTATACAGTTTGCTGTGATATTCTGTCACCTGTCACCTTGGAAGCACTGGTCACTTTATATGGCTTCATTATCTGCACTGCTCTGCACTTTTTGGAAGAAGTTATCTTCATTATTTTTTCTATAGGAACATTTTGCACTATTGTGGACTATATTTTTTCACCTAAAGGATTTTGCACATATTGTATTTAGCACTGTTGGCACTTTATTTGAGATATTATCCATTGGTTTGAGTTAGTGATTTAAAGTGATTGTAAAGTCTCGTGTTTTTTATCTTTTTTTTTTTTTAAATAACAAACATGTTCTGCTTACCTGCTCTATGCAGTTGGTTTTGCACAAAGTGGCCCGGGCCTCCTCTTCTTTGGTCACTCTTTGGCTCTCCTGGCCCCTCCCTCCTGTTGAGTGTCCCCACAGCAAACAGCTTGCTACGCGGGCACCCGAGCTGAGTCACAGCTATGTATGTCCATTCAGACACAGAGCCACGACCCGGCCACCTCCCCTCTTTCTCTCCTGATTGGCTGAATGATTTTGATTGACAGCAGGGGGAGCCAATCACGCCACACTGCTGTCTAAGCCAATGGGGGGGGCGAGTCTCAGACAGCTTAAACACTCCTGCAACATCGCTGGATAAAGACGGGCTCAGGTAAGTATTGGGGGGGGGGGGGGTGCTGGGAAGGCTGCTGAACACGGAATGTTTTTTTATCTTAATACATAGAATGCATTACGATAAAAAAAAAATCTTCTGCTTTACAATCCCTTTAGAGCAGATCTAAACTCTCTCAATCAACAGGACTTATTCTGCCTAAATCATGCATAAACCACCATGCCTATTTTGCTCCATTAATTTGGAACAATCATTGGAAAACCAGTGATCTGCAAAAATGAAAAACGCTTTGATTAGGTATGTACATACTGTACCTGTAACATTTTATATCCAGGGTAACTAAACTTGGTCTCACTACCTTTCATTACATATAGGGTTATAGCTAATAAATTGGAACTAAACTCTCCCAATCAGATGTAGCACCCTACAGGGTAGGTGCTAGGTAAGAGTATAGTGAGCCTTGGCTGCATAACAGCAGGGCCATTATTTCAGCTGGGCTGTCATGTCTCCCAGGTGTGTCTGCTGAGAGGGGAGTTTCCCCACTGGCTCCATGAGAGGATTCTCATTGGGCAGTGGAGGAAATCCAATCAATGACACATTCAGGCCTGTATCTACCCCAGAAGGCAGATTCTGCCGCAGAGGATTCTGGGAGTGGGTATATGTTTGAGGGGAACGGATGACGCAGCGTCTTTGGTGGGAAGCAGTCCCAGGAGGGAGAGTACGGCTGTCTCCCCTCCTGTCAGAGGAAGTGGATGTCTCTGGGTGCTGGTTTCAGGGATCCAGGAGTCCGCTAGCTGTAAAGGGGGTGCCTAGTCAGAGGACCCTGAAGTGTTAGAGGGGGTGCCCAGTTAGAGGACCCTGAAGTGTAGAGGGGGCGCCAGCGGTTGGGCCCTGAAGAGCTAATGTGTACAGTGTGCAATGTACAGAGTTAAGAGTTGCAGCGGCACAAGCAGTGACAGGAGCTACCTCAGTCAGTGAAGGACTGAAGTGAGCTGTTCAGTGGCTTTTGAGCTAAATTGAGTGTCAGGAGTCAAGTGTTCTACAGGTCTGGATTTCCTGAGTTAACAAACAAGTTAAAGTCGAAGTTCCAGCACAAGTTCAGCATAACAGTATCTTCAAACGCAGGAAGCGCTGGTCGGCATTCAGCTGGTGTCAAGACAGCGCCAACTGGCATTTTTGTATAAAGTCCCAGTTAACCTAGTTGAGCCAGAGGAGTATCCCATTCATTCCCTTCTCCCATCTCCAAAATACAATAAACAAAACCAACCAAAGATGCCGTAGTTGTCATTGTCTCAATTCTCACACCTGGGTTCACAACTTAAATGTGTTGGAAGTGTCACCGGTAACAATGGCAGACCCACATCAGGCTCAAGGCCTGGAAATGTTGCTACACAACATTAACTATTTTTATTCCTTATGCTGCTAGCATTAGTAAATAGATAGGAAGATATATTATATTTACTTGTTTTAAACTTTCTTTTACATTTCTTTAGCTGCTTCCTGGTTTCTGGCCTAGGCCAAATGATGGCATACATTCCAGGAGTCATCATGTGCTTTTTTATCTTTCATCTGGAGTTGTGGCTGAGGGGCTTAACCACACTCTCCTGCCTCCATGCCTGAGCTAAGGGCAGATGGATGCTGGGAAGCAAATGCTACTTTAATCATCTGCCCTTTCTCAAGATTGCTTCAGCTAGAAACGCTAGAGGGGTGTTTTTCAAAGTGATTTCTCAACAAAATAAACCACGGAGAAATGGATGGATGGGTGGATGGGTGAGTTTTCTTTGGATAGTAAAAATGAGTTAAATAGCGTTTTCAGTTCCACTTTGATAGCTCCTTAGTTTTAATTATTAGCCTCCACTTAAGCCTAGTACACACTAGTAGATTTTTTTTGTTCAACCCAGCAGGGCTGAACAAAAAAAAAGCTGACAGCTCAGTAGGGGCTTCTGTACTAACTGTCTGATGTTAGTACATCGATCTCAGTTGCTGTGCTATTGTGGTCTGGATGATCCCCCGGGCAGAACATTCTGGTCAGCGCATTCAGCCATTGGCTGAGAGCACTGATCGGGAGCCAATCTGCAGACCTTTTTTGGTCATGCTCCTTCGACAGAAGCCAGCCGAATGGACTGACTGCAGTGCACACAGGCCAAATGTTGGCCGGTTTCTATTGAACGGCCGATGCCGCCTGACATTCAGCCATGTGCACTAGGCTTTAAACTAGGATTCATTTGTCAGTAACTTTATATTACAAGTGTCTGCCCTATATCCAAACTTGTGAAAACTTTTACATTCTTACCTTAAAGGAAAAGTTATATGACAGCCAAGAAATATTAATACGCTGACACAGCTTTCCTCTTCAACTTCCTATAGAAGCACCAAAGTCAAGATCAGCAGTTCATAATCTGGCATTGATACATTCTATTTTAATACTTCTGCTTAATTTTACACTACATCATAGGAAGTCGTGTCTTCCAGGGGTTTTCATGCGTTACCCCACTAAGGAAGGTCTGTGAAAAATATGGAAGAATTAGATATGAAGATTAAACCTGTTAGACAGGACCTTGGGCTGTTCTTTGATCACAGTAAAACTCTTGGAAATCTAAGCCTCAGATGATGCTTTCTCTTCTCCTCTAAAACATGAAAATACAGTTTAACGACTTTATGGGAAGCGTTTCTTTGAAATCTCACACAAAAGAAATAAAAACATTTCAGGGAAGGGAAATCTTAAAGATTACAATACCGACTGCTCCATTTGTGCAGCTTCACACTTAAAAATAAGAAACTAAATTACTATTAATAAGTTGATGTCAAGTTCACCTGTTTTTTGTATCAAAGCATTAAATAGAAAATATAATGGCTGTGGATTCATTTTATTTTTAATTTTTTTACTTTTTGTTTAAAGTGATTGTAAAGGCAGAAGTTTTTTTTTTTTATCTTAATGCATTTTCTTTGCATTAAGATTAAAAACCTTCTGTGTACAGCAGCCCCCTTAATACTTACCCAAGCCCGTCTTTGTCCAGCAATGCTGCAGGAGTGTCTTAGCTGCCCGGGACTCTCCTCCTAATTGGCTGAGACAGCAGCATGGCGTGATTTGCTCCTGCTGCGGTCAATCAAAGTCAGTCAGCGAATAAGGAGAGAGGGGGGAGGCGGGTTGTCGCCCTGTGTCTGAATGGACACAGGGAGCTGTGACTCGGCTCGGGTGCCCCCAAAAGCAAGCTGCTTATTGTGGGGGCACTCAAAGGGAGGTAAGGGCCAGGAGCACAGAAGAGAGACCCGAGAAGAGAAGAATCTGGGCCCCTCTGTGAAAAACCAACTGCACAGAGCAGTTAAGTATAACATGTTTGTTATTAAAAAAAAAAAAAAAATAGACTTTACAATCACTTTAAGCTTTACTTGGGCTGAATTTTCAACAATATAATTTATTTATTTTTTTGTGAATATTTACTTCAAATATTCAATCACGTTCTGATTACAGAAGTAAACAGTTATTTACTTGACATGGTTGGCTACTTTAAAGTGGTTGTAAAGCCTAAACATTTATGCACTAAATGCGTAAAGGTAAAATAAAATGTCCGTGTCAGCATCCCCTATCCTCCCCCCCCTTTACTTAGCTAAGCCCCCATCCAATCCAATCTAATCTGTGCACATCTGCAGCTCTTCTCTCCCCTGACTTCTGGGTCTTACTGGCTTTGCTGGGGCACCAGGAGCCATTGGCTCCCAGTGTTGTCAATCAAAGCCAGTGACAAGGAAGCGGGAGGTGGGGCGAGCACACATGAGTGCCCCATTGGGAAGCGGCTTCCCATGGGGGCACTGGACAGAGGGAAGGGGCAGGAGAAGAGAAAAGAGGAGGTTTGTGGCAGACCAGGTAATTATAGACATGTTTGTATGCTTTTTTGTTTTGTTTTTAATTTACCTGTAAAATGAATAAGTGAATATTTACAATATTTATTGCATAAAGATTTTCAACTCAAATAAATCAGCTGCAAAACCAATTTTTTTAGATATTTAATACATGAAAAGGATACCCAGAGCAGTGTGGGTAGCTATACAGAAGATACTGTCAACTTGTCAAACTGAAATTTAGGATGAATTCCATGTATGGATAATTTACACATAGTTACATTGTCCAGCTTGGACAAATGTGCCTATGGAGTTGATTTACTAAAACTGGAGAGTGCAAAATCTGGTGCAGCTGTGCATGGTAGCCAATCAGCTTCTAACTTCAGCTTGTTCAATTAATCTTTGACAAAAAACCTGGAAGCTGATTGGTTTCTATGCAGAGCTGAACCAGATTTTGCTCTCTCCAGTTTTAGTAAATCAACCCCTATATATATATAAACCATACCTGGCTTAATTTACCAAAAGATGAAAAAATCACTGACGCAGACACCGCTACTCCAGTGATCTCCAGTAGCTTCCGGGTTCTGTGTTGAGTGGCTTCAATTCTACTTACTGAACACAGGAGTTTGGCTGCTCAGCCCAAGCACCATTCAAAGAATGCTCTTCATTTTCTGAATGAATGGAAAGCTTTCTGTGATTGGACAAGGTGGAGAGCGTGGTATCACAGAAACTTGTCTCTGTCTCGTCTAATCAGAGAATGCTTTGCATTCATTTAGAAATTGAAAAGCATTCTCTGAATGACACCCGTACCAAGTGGCCAACCTCCTGTGTTCACAATGCAACAGGGTATCCTCTCAGCACGGAACCCGAAAGCACTGGAGCAGCATTGTCTACTTTAGTGATTTCCAGCTTCCAGGTGCATCGCTAGGTATGGTATATTGCCCATTGGTCCAAGTTGCACAATACAACTATGTATAAACTATCCATACCCCAAATTCATATTTAAATTTCAGCCTGACATGGACATTGTTCACATCTTGGATCTAAGATCTGGGTGATCATTTGAAGGCATCCCTATATCAGTAATTGATTTTGTGTAATGTGCCTTTTATGTGGATTTTGAAGTTGAATGACAACTGTCCTGGTGTGATTCATGCCAAGTTGTATTCACAATCTCCATGTGAATTTGAATTTGTTTTTCTTGCTATACTACTTTTGTAATTTCTGAAAAATTGTTAACAAAACAATATTGTCAACCTAAATTTCAGTCTGACAAGCAGGCAGCATCTTCTGTATAGTGTCTTTAGGTACCCATACTGCTGCTGGACCAATGAAACTACTAGTATGTATAAACTATACATGCCTGGAATTCCTCTTTAAACCCGATTTTCCTGTATAGTTTTATGGCAGAGTTACACGGTCCAGTATAAGTATGCTTATTCCATACCTGTCAGACCTCTATGGAAGCAGAGAACCTCTGTAATAGTCGTGATGTCACCCCCACCCCTCTACTTCATCCAATCAGAGAATGCCTTTGTATTCATTACACAAAGTGTTCTGGGAATGTCAAGCAAGGAACCCCTGTGTTCACTATGCAGAAGGACAGCCACTCAGCACAGAACCCAGGAGAAATATTTCTTACCTTATCGATTATTCTCAGGACAAGGAGTCATGGCTGACTGCAAGGTATTTTGAATATTGTTAGAGTGAGTCTGTCCTAAGTCTATCCTCAATAACATACAATGGAAGAAGCCCTGCCTTTACACCTTTAACCCTTTGTTAGGACAGTGTTCAAATCTAGTTACAATCAGGGCCATCTTAGCAAATGGGCACACTGGGCAGTTGCCCGGGGGCCCCTCTTGCCTGGGGGGCCCCATCTGCCCAGCGACCCAGCCAAGCATTAGTCCTGACTTAGCTTGGGCCGTGGAGGGGAGCCCACAACTGCAGGAATGCCTGTCCACCTCCACGAGAACAGGCACACACAGGACAGTCGAGTCTGACTCCCGTCTGTGTGTGTATTCACCAGACCCAGTTGCCGAACTTTGAAGCTGTCATTAGCCTGGCACTGCTGTACCAATAAATATAGTCTTATCGGTAATTTGCATTTTTATTCTCATGGGTGATTGTGTAGGCGGGGCCCCAGTGCACTGCATTGCCCGGGGGCCTATAATACTCTTAAGATGGTACTGGTTACAATTAATTATGATAAGCTGCCTGCATGGTACCGACAGGGTTTTTTTATGGCAAACCTATTTGTAAGTAAGGCTATGTGAATGGGGACATGTAACAAACATAAAATAGTCTTATCTAGTTCGGCTGCAAACGTGGAAATGCATTATAAGTACAGGCACCAAAGGAATTCAAAACGCATGGTTTAAGCTATAGCATTCAGCTCTGTAGAAATATTACCAAAAAAAGATCAATATGAAACACTAAAGAAGTCTCGTGAACAGTGATGAATAACTTTATATTGAGAGAAAGCTTTGGTACAATACAGAGCAGGTTGTGCAAATACATCCCACCGGTAGGGAACCTTCAAGTAGGGAAGTCACACTTTACAAGGAGAACAAGCAAACTGTCAGGATCAATGGGTATTTTCCACGTTAGAAAAAAATACATTTTAAAAAATGTTTTGTACAAGGAGTGGAGTAACTGGCTTTGCAAGCCAAGTTTGTTTATTATTATTATTATTATTATTATTTTTGGGGTTTACAGGCACTTTAACAAACTTTTTTTTAGGTTATAGTGCTTTCCCCCATTTTCTGGAGATTTCCAGAATATAGTGGGTGGGAGAGTCAAATAGGCAGCCTGAATATTTCTGGAGCCTCAGCCAATCCCTGGAGTGGTGTGTCCAGACGGTGGTTGAGGAGTGCAGAAATGGTCTGGGACCCCGGAGGCCAGTGTTCTTCTTTCCCAGGAGAAGAGGTTCCTAGCCAGGAAGGTGGCCTGCCTTCTTAGCCATCCAGCTAACAGTCTAGCCTGCTCATCAAGACCCCAGCCATGCTAAGAGTGCCTGCTCAACAACAAACCCTATCAGAGACTAAAGAGGGGTGCCACTGAATACCTGTCTTAGGGTTCACAGAGTAGCCTAACTGCTGAAGTCTGAGGAACATTCCAAGCTTGAGAGAACACCATGAGTACTGACCAAAAAGGGAAGGATTTCAGTGACAGATTCTTCTATTACCCCTGTCGCACAAAGTACAAGGCTTGCCTGGCCTTGGATATTGTTAAAGGTGCCCCAGCACTGTCTATTTCTTGTCCCACTGTTACAGGGACCAGTTTAGTTCTAGTGTCCTCATTGTTCCTATTAGCAATGTGGAGTATCCCACAACTCCCTGAATGCTATCCAAGTTATTGCTGCAATAAACTTTAAAAAAGGCAACCCTGAATGGGTAATGAGGGAAAGAGGGATAAAGGGGCAAGAGAGTTTGGTGTGGGAAGGAAAGGGAAGAATTGTGGAGGAAGACGAGAGTATTTTCCTTAAATTTTCCCCTTAATATCACATATGGATTGTTTTTTTATATGTTTTTTTGGTTTTTGGTCACGTTGTAAACACATGTAGTATGGGGTGGTTGGGGGAGACAGAGGGGGAGAAGAAGTTGGGTGGGGGAATAAGGATGTGAGAGATAAGGAATAGATAAGAGAGGCCTGGTGATCCTTAAGGCCCGTACACACTTGACGGAAATCTGACGAAATATCCTCCGATTTTTCTCTCTCTTGCTCAGTGTTCATTACCGTTTTTAGTTGACAGTGCATAAATGTTTGCGAAATTTCTCGTCGGATATTTTTTTTTTTTTGGGACATTTGTTCCTAGACTTTCGGGTCGTCAGCAACTTCAAATCATGTGCGGTCTTTCGTATCTGATTTTTCGCGGACGTACTGCATACACATTAATCGAAAATTGGTCGTCTAGGGACGGATGATAAAAAATTTGGTGTTTGTCCCTCCATTTTTTCGTTGAAAATGTCGGCATCGGCTGCTGAAAGTTGTGTACACACTGGCCGAAAATCGTACGATTTTACCTCGGACGGGAATTTTCATCAGATTTTCTACTAGTGTGTACCCCACTTTAGATTTTTCTGGGATAAAGATCAGCCAGACTATCTGTATTCCGATATGAGGAGCCTCCACCTTTCATAACTTTCCCCTCCTATTTGGAGAAAAAAAACAACTATGATATCTATAGTTGATATGATCAGGATTCAGGATATCCCCTTTGTATGTAGAGTTATGCATAAGATTTAAATGTTTTTTTTTTATTTATTTATGAATGTTGTCTTGATTTTCATTGTGATGAATTACATTTGTAAACCTTCTTTCTAAAAATAAATAAAAATAATTTAAATATAAAAAGGTAACCCTTCTAGACTCTGCTTCCTGGATTCAGATGTATGAAGTTGTAGATTGCCTGGCTGCTGCACTAGCTGTAATAGAACCTGGGACTTTAAAACTGAGGTCCTAGTAAAGGGTGGCGCTACATGTGGTGATCTGGGAACACCTTTTGCACAACTGTTTGTAATACAGGAGATATATTCTCAAACACACCCACTCCAGACTGCTGTATGTCTTGCACATGCAGAAAGCCTAATTTTGTCAAGCTACTACTTGCTGTAACAATTTTTATTTTGGGCTTACAGTAGCTCTAATGACTGAAAATATTAAACGTTGTTTCAACTAACAGTAGTCATAGCTGAGTGAATTGAACCTAAAAGGTAACTCAATTTTTGTGGAAAAAAGTAGCAAAGAAAAAAACAGCATATACAATCGCTACACAAGTCATAATGTAATTGAATGGTATTAAAAATTACCTTTCCTTTTCAATCTGCAGCCGCTTTAAATTCCTGTAAAATTCAATGCAATATGGCAACCTGGAGGTGTTCTGTACACAGATGGTTTATGGAACCCCCCCAGATATGTAATTTCCTGCTAGTGTGATTGGCTCACTGATTTTCCCAGAAGTATTTACTAAGATACAAGACAGATTGTGGGAATCCCCTGCAACAAAACGGTCATTTTTGGTGAGATGCTTCCAAAAGGAAATCATGTCTAAAGGGATGCAGACCCTGCTGCTTTCCTGATTAGAACCCTGCCAGTGCAGGGCACTCGCAGAACACAGACAAAAAACAGCTTTTTCTTCAGAATAACAAAAGGTAGGAATCTGCAACAAAGTTTGGTAAAAATCCCTGCAATGTACATCACCCAAAGGGAAATGTTTCATTTTCAACAAAAGTTGAGTTACTCTTTAAAGCATACATCCCAACTTTTTGAGATGGGATCCAGGAACACCTATTAGCTTATGTATGTAGGCATAGGACACACACCCCTGCCATGCCCCCTTAAAGGAGAATTATACAAAAAAAAAAAAAGAAAATTAATGGTTGAACCAACAAGTGCTTTTTTTTACCACTACTATTCCTTTATACTGGCTTTTGAAATTTACAAATGCAGCAATTTAGAAATTGTATGAAAGATTTTGCATTGGAAAAGACTTTTTGATAAGATACATAGTATCATTTATATACAACTATATAGATCAAACCAAAATGAGGGACAAATAAGGAGGAAAGAGGGACAGAGGGACTTTGTTCCAAATCAAGGACAGTACCTTGAAATCAGGGACAGTTGGGAGCTATGTTTAAAGAGTAACTTCACCCTACCTAACTACATTTTTATTTCTAATTCCTAGTTATTGTTCCATTATGTAGATTTATAAAAATAGTCCAGCTTTGTCCTTCTTACAGCTCAAAGTTCTTTTGAAATTTTCCTTCTCAGTCATCTTGGCATAATAACTTGCACATGCACGATACGCCATGAGTCTTTTTGCCAGGTCATTATGTAAACTTTGCCAGGTAAAGATTATATATATATATATATATATATATATATATATATAGATATAGATATATATATATATATATATATATATATATATATATATATATATATATATATATATATATATATATATATATATATATATTCAATGGAATTGGTTATCACTAACTATATATTTACAAGATTTTACTGTAGATATTCCCATATAGTCTTACGAAGCAGACTGAGAAACACATATCATAAAAGCCACCTCACAGCTAAAAGTCAACTAATACTTCAAGTCTTTTGACCCCCACGAGTGTTGACATTGGGTTATACATGAGGATTGTTTGGGGAAGTGGGTGTGGAGCTGTTCTGTTGCCAGTGGCGTAGCGTGGGGGGTGCAGGGGGGGGGGCGATCGCCCTGGGCGCAACATCCTGAGGGGCGCATCCACAGTGTCACTCTGTCTGTCTGACTCTGACATACACAGTTCACACACTGTCTGCGGCTGCCTCCATCTTTAGGCTGGGAGATGTCCAGCGCGACCGCCCTATGGCTGAAAATGGTGGGTCGGGGCGGGGCTGGACTGTGCCTAACCTGTCTATTGGTGTAGGGTGAGGTGGCGTGGCAAGCCAAGCCCCGCCAATGCTGCCTCTCCTCACTGCTTAGTCAGTTTAGCAGCGAGTGAGTCAGCAGCCTGGCGCTGTCACAGAGGGTTTTTTTTAACCACCTGATTAGAGCCAGAGGCTCTAATAGGCTTCAAAAAAGGGTGGACCCGGGGCGCAGAGCAGTGCGCCCCGAGCCCACCCATTGTGTGACAATAGCGAATAAAAAATTCACTATTGTCACACGGATCCTCCTCCTGATTGGCCGAAAGGCAAACACATGCCATTGGCCGAGGAGGAGGTGGGAGGACTCGAGGAGACGCGAGAAACTGAGGAGAGGCCGCCGCTGCAGGTAAGTCTCTCTGCATTGAAGGGGGAACGCTGATCTCTCTGCATTGAAGGGGGAACGCTGATCTCTCTGCATTGAAGGGGGCACGCTGGTCATTCTGCAATGAAAGGGGGCACGCTGGTCATTCTGCATTGAAAGGGGGCACGCTGGTCACTCTGCATTGATGGGGCACAATGATCTCTCTGCATTGAAAGTGGGCACGCTGGTCATTCTGCATTGAAAGGGGGCACGCTGGTCATTCTGCATTGAAAGGGGGCATGCTGGTCACTCTGCATTGATGGGGCACAATGATCTCTCTGCATTGAAAGGGGGCACGCTGGTCATTCTGCATTGAAAGGGGGCACGCTATGGTCATTCTGCATTGAAAGGGGCACGCTGGTCTCTCTGCATTGAAAGGTGAAAATGACTTGCCTTGCCCCAGGTGCTGACAACCAACGCTACGCCACTGTCTGTTACTATAAATGAATATGTTGTGCCCTTTCAATAGATTATATATTTGTGCTCAATTGAGCCTTATTTATATTATAATGATTATTCCAAAGATATATATATCAAGTGCTCCTAATCCTCAAAAATAAAAATTTAAAAAATATTAAAACTGTATTAAGAATACAAACCAAAATAAATCGACCTTGAAATATGTGCAAAATAAGTGCATAATATTTACGAATAAAGTGACCGGTGCTCTATGTGTTAAACAGCTGATCAGTCTTTGATATATACAAACAAATTATCAGTCCTTGGTATATCCAAAGATAGTTCTTATTTTGTGCCCCCCCCCCCTATTGTACTGCACTCACCAAAAAGCTCTCCACGCAAGGCGGTGTCTCCCATTCACAGTATATGCCACTGTGTAGCAGATCCCAAATCCATGCCTCTATTTAAGTGGGGTACACACTATGAGAAAATCGGGCGAACGATCGTCCGATTTTCCTCATTGTTTCACAGCAAATCGGAACTGATGAACGAAAATTCTCATACGACAAAGGCTTTTTTTGTTGTTTATTGTTTCTGATCATGCACAGTCTTTCTTTTCTGATTTTTCTTGTACAAAAATTGTTCCAAAATGGGACACATTAAACAAAGATAGTTCATTGTTTTTCAGTACGAGAAATATTTTGGAGTTTGTCCCTTCGAAAATTTTCGTACGAAAATTCTGAATTGGCTGTCGAAAGTTGTGTACACAAAATCATAGGAAAATTCTTTGGATGAAAATGTTCGCCCCATTTTCCTATAGTGTGTACGAGCCTTAACTCTCCTCTCCTTCCTCTTTTAAAGCTCAGCCCCTCCGTCTCATCCACATGCAGAGAAAAGATTGAATCCCATAACATAATACCCTTTTATATCCTTTTAGTTCATATATGCAGCTGGAAATGTACTCATAACTTTCCAGTGTTCAGAAAGCATTTAAAACCAGGAAGTCCGAGGATGATATGCGCTCCGCGGCTTCAAACAGGAAGTGACGCAATGACGCTGGAAGCTCCGCCCACACATAGCTTTCATAGCTAGATTACACATAGCCATTTGCGCGGGACCACCCCAATTTTTCCTTCCAGTATTGGGTTGTACATGGCAAAGGGCAATTGTATAGAAACATCAAGCGGTTGTTCATACGATAGCGGTACAGTTAGTCATAATTTTGTCTTATGTATGTAGCACTGCCCCCTAGGGTGCTGCTGATAATTACACTTCTTGGGTTCCCCTGGGTTGCTATTAGCAACTGAAAGCAGACAAACAGCATTAAAAGTTCTTGGCTCAGACAATGAACAGTCCAGGGGATTTGGTTTTTGTGATTTATTTTAGTACTTGGATGGGAGAAGGGAATGAGTGGGA
Source organism: Pelophylax lessonae (assembly GCF_965119305.1). Classification (NCBI taxonomy): domain Eukaryota; kingdom Metazoa; phylum Chordata; class Amphibia; order Anura; family Ranidae; genus Pelophylax; species Pelophylax lessonae. The sequence continues at coordinate 66,872,761 of NC_138771.1, read as the reverse complement.
TACTCCAACTTGAACTATGCACAATCTCTGAGGACAACTGACTGTAGAATGCGACAAGGCCACTGCTTCACCTTGCCACTGAAGTGAAGATAGAGAATATGTACTCTCGCTTAGATTACTCTTCAGGGCCTAATTTGGCACCCCCTTTCTCACCGACTGTGTGCGCTGACCTTCTGTCCACTGACACCCTCCTGGAGTGGTCCCCGACCTGGGCAGACCCCTGGCAAGCTTCCCGGTACTCACGGACACTGTTTTTCCCTAGGTTGCTCTGCATCCAACTCCCTTGTCAGCATCCTCTGGACCTCCTGGCTCAGCACCACACTTCTGGTCCGCAAGGCCGACCGCCTGTGACCACCTTCCTTAGCAACAGGAGGAGAGACAGCCATCACCCTCCTCCTGGGACATGGCTTCCCGCCCAAAGACACCCTGTCACATGTGCCCGTGGCTTTTATAACATATCCCAGGATGCACCACTGTTGTGCCCTCCCACTGGGATAGTCATGAAAGCCTGTGTGTCACGGACTGGTTTTTCCTCCACTGTCCAACAGGCTCCCCTATTGGATACAGTGGGGACACTCCCTCAGACCAAATGAATCACACATGGACACATGTAACAGGCCTAACTACTGATCAGGCTCCCCATGTAAAGCAGGCAGAGCAAACTATACTTTTTCCTAGACCTACCTAGGAGGGTGCTACATGAATTTTATGAAATTATATTTTTATGTAATTGTAAATAAAGATTTATTATTTTTTCTGAAAGAAATATTGTTGATATGTAGAGAAATGAGGAGACACCTTAAAATTAAATCATCTCTATACTTTTCATTTAAATTTGGAAAGTCTGTTATGTGCTGCATGGCCTTTAGCCTGTAAGCCGTTAAGAGTTACAATACACACCAGATGGCACTGTTGAAAAATGAGGTAGCAGTGGTAAATCACCGGCACTGCAATATGTACAGTACTTTCAGCTTTTCATTGTGAAAGTCATCTTACAGTATACACAACTCTGTATAGCATGATCTGACCTTCTTTCACAATAAAGAAGGTGAAACATACTGTACTGAAAACTTGCCGATGCTGTTTCTGATTTCAACACAACTACATAATTTACTGGAAAACATTCCCTGCAAGTCACTCACTTGTTTCCTGAAACCATTGCTGCAGTATCATGTTCTAAAGGAATCAGACAGAGTCTAATGTTTTCTATTACATTTCAGAAATCAAATTGTTTATTGGCTGATATGCTATGGAAATTTGTACACACGCGTGATGATTTTAACCACTTAAGGACCGGAAGGTTTTCACCCCTTCATGACTAGGCCATTTTTTGTGATACGGCACTGCGTTACTTTAACTGACAATTGCGCGGCCATGCTTAACCACTTTAAGACCAGAAGGATTTCCCCCTTAATGACCAGGCCACTTTTTTCACTTGGCACTGCGTGATTTTTAACTGACAAATTGCTCGGTCATGCGACGCTGTACCCAAACAAAATTGACGTCCTTTTTTTCCCTCAAATAGAGCTTTCTTTTGGTGGTTTTTGATCGCCTGTGTGATTTTATATTTTTTGCGCTATACACAAAAAAAAGCGACAATTCTGGAAAAAAAAAAAAAAAAAAACAATCATTTTCACATTCTCCTATATGACATTCCCAAAAAAAATTCAGAATCTAATTTTTTTTTACGTTTTAGGCCAATTTGTTGTCTGCTACATATTTTTGGTAAAAAAATAAAATCGCAATAAGTGTATTTTGATTGGTTTGCGCAAAAGTTATCACGTCTACTAACTAGGGCAAAGATTTATGTAATTTCTATTGTTTTTTTTTTTACTAGTAATGGCAGTGATCTGCGATTTTTTGCGTGATTTCGACATTGTGGCGGACAGATCGGACCCCTAACTGACATTTTTGACACTTTTGGGGGTAACAGTGACATTACTACAGTAATCAGTGCTAAAAATATGCACTGTTACTGTAAAAATGCCATTGGCAAGGAAGGGGTTAACCCAGGGGCGATCAAAGGGTTGAATGTGTCCCTATGTGGTGCTTTCTAACTGTGTGGGGGTTGGACTTACTGGATGAACACAGAGACCAGTGTTTCTAAATAGGAAGAACACAGGAGTCCTGTGTTTATCACTGGAATATTAATCACAGTTTATGAAATGAGATATTAATCACAGTCCATGAAAGTCCATAGTAGAGGTTAAATCGAGAAGAGTCATCCGACACAAGTGAAAAGGATGGAAATTGGTTCATCAATCACCACGTGGTAAATTAAAACTGCTTATCAGATGTATTTGACCCTCAAATTATAGAGTGGTCACCAAGAGCAGATTTTCAATCACAAACGACACTGTATATGGATAGAAGGATAACTCCCCAATTCTCACAAGATGATAACATCTTAGAACAAAGGAGACTTTGATGGTGCAGTACGTTCACATAAAACAATTTATTCAATTATATTGCACTCACATAGAAAGAACTTATATTGCACTTACATAAAAACGGCATGTATACATGGTACGAATAATCCGTGGCTCTTGAGCGTGCTATCGCCCGACGTAGGGCTACGTCTTACGTGTTTCATCATATGTTGACGTCATCAGAGGCGTAACTAATCAGACGAGAGCACGCTTACATCAGGCCAGAACAGTCAGCATATTCCAGCTGCGTTCAACCTCACAATATCATATTCATAAATAGTTAAAATACAAATACAACTTCATGCAATAAAGCCCACAACTAGATAAAAATCATCTCAATTTAGCTGAACAAAATACAGTAAAAAAACATTAATCCTAAACAATCCACAATTCAGATAAAAAAAATAATTCTACCTAAAAAATTGCACATAAAAAAATAATTTTGGAAAATAATGGAGAGAGGAAAGAAAAAATAAAATAAATATATAAATCCTGAAAAAATAGACGTCCCTTAATTGAAAAAAGCATAAACTAACTATTATTAATGTGACAGTTCACATCCCGTTCAATGTTTAACCCCCACAGAGTGTAAGATTTGATGTTATAAATCCAGCGGGTCTCCAGCTTGGATATCTCCCGCTGGTTTTGACTCCTTGGGTTCTATGCTCCATGCACTTCCTTCACACAGAGGACCTGACTTACCTATTCTTGCCAGGAGTGTTTCCCAGCTCACAGTTGATGTATGATTTATGGATACACTCTGGAACTTCCCCATATGTTGGTTACTTTGCATATTTGTATGGATTATTCTATGTATCCTATAAAACCTCAATAAAAATCTTAAAAAAAATTAAAAAAGTAAATCTCCAATAAGTGTTCTGTGCAGACAGTATTCACACATGCCTACTTCAGTGCTCCACCACTACAAATCCTAGCCTTTTGCCAGAAGCCCAAGACATCCAAATATGAATCATCTTGTCAATCCAGCTACAACCACCACACTGTAATCAATAATCACCTCCTGAAGAATGTCACATATAGGCCATGAAGTGAGAAGAGGACAGACTGAGCACAAAAAACAAATGTGAACTTTTTAATAAAATGCTAATAGGTACTCACAAATAAAAAAGTGGTAGCACCATGTAAAATACATCTCTGCTTGCTGGAAGGGATGACGATGTCCGCCAGTTAATCTCCTCCCAACGTGTTTCGTCATAAAGGGATGTCGTCAGGAGCTGATGCACTGGATAGTAATTTTCGGCTTCCTTTAGCAGTATTTGTGTGTATATAAATATATGTGTACATATATATATATATATATATATATATATATATATATATACTGTATAAATATGAAATACTTATTGAATCATGTACTGCAACTTGTTAAACTGCATCTCTAATACATTCAACAACAGTGTAATTAAATTTGAAAGAAGATAAATAAATACAAAATTATTTTTTAATTAATGGCTTAATGAACAATACATTTTTGATAGACAGTATAGAAATAAGATTTCAATATTTTACTCATACCTCAGTAAATATGCTGGAAGAGAAGCACATGGGAATCATTTTAATAAAATAATTTAATTACAAAGTGTCAGCATTGAACACGTTAAGCAAATAATTATTTTTTCGTTCTATTATTTAATGAAACCCTTTTCATTCAGTGGATTATGTTAAATATTGCATCCTCCCACGTGCTTGTCAGCATGTCCTTATGTTTTGATTTGTGGTATAAGCACACTAGTGTGGCTTGCAAATCAGTATTTCAGATCTTTCAAAAGAAATAACATTCTTTTCATCGGCGGTTTCAAGTTTTAGATTATGAGCTGTTCTATTTTTAGGAATGTCACAAAACAGATAAAAGTGCACGGTATTCTGCTATTTGCAGGCTAGCTGTTACTATGGCAGCTGCTCAGGGTCAGCATACTAAACTGTAGGTGTTTGTAGGAATGTTCTGATTGGTATGTAGTTAAAAAAAAAAAAATCATATTTCTGCTTTGTTATATGAGCGTATTACCAGCTTAACTAGACATGTCAGGAATTGAATGTAATTGCTGTAGAATCCTGAATTGTCACGAGGTTCTGTTACTATTAGATATCATTGTCTTTAAAGCCAATGTTTGCCACAAACAAATGAAATTGTGATGTGTTCTGAACACGTGTACAAGGCGAAACACAGTGCTGGACAAAGCAATATGATAAAAAATTTGTAGAGTAGGGAAGGAGTCCCCCTTTTGTCTTGTATGGTTATTTCTGTGTCATGAGCAAAGTATGGGGGTCGTCATTTGAGAATGTTACTTCGGGGTTGATATTGGCGCTCAAGGTGGAGTACAAAGAAAGCAGTGATAAAAGCAACAATAAAAGTCATCAATGGGTTAAAGTATTAGTCCATAAAAGAGTGGATAAAAAAGTCCATATGGGGGATTAAGTGAACTTCAAATGGACTAGCAGGTAACATGCAGCAAGGGCAGGCTCTTCAGTAGAGTCAAGTGGACTCTGTAGATTGAGGTAAAAAGGAGAGACAGGAGGAGCGCCTCTAAGTGCAGTAGTTTTTATTATACATATAAACTTGACAAATGCGCATGGGGTAGTTGAAAAAAAAAACTCATCAGATAAAAGGATCCAGTGGTGGTGGTGCGGTGTGTCCGGGATCCAAAGCCAGAGCCGAGATGGGGGCTGGAGGTGAGGAGAGTGCCTGCACTCTGTGCCTTCCGGGTCGGCTGACTGTAGGACCAGCTTGGACCGCAACGTAGACAGTGCGTTATGTCACTAAACAGGCAGAATGGGAACGCAACGCGTTTCAGAGCATGGGCGTCAACCCCACTGGGCATGCGCACTCCTTTTTCAAGGAAAGTCGCGCATGCTCTGAAACGCATTGCGTTCCCCTTCCGCCCGTTTAGTGACGTCACACACTGTCTATGTTGCGTCCAGGAGAAATGGAATGGTTAGAGTTATTTTGATTGTGTATTTTCAGGGAGAGGGGAAGAAGGGGTATAGAGGGAAAAGAACGAGGGGAGGGGTAGAGGGTAGGTGCAAATACAGAGAGGATCTAATAAGAAGTCCACTATCCCGAAATTTCAATGGTAATTGCTTTCTACTTCCAGTTGCCCAAAACCTATTTTCCTATCTGCATTTGACAAACTATGTGCAGTCTACTTTCCCCACTGCAGGTGGCTCTATTCTGCAGCAGCACTGTATGGTTTCCTAGGCCACTGGGGAAGCATTCAATTAGATGCTGCCACCTCATGTGACTCTGGCAGCCATCTTGTGTCAGGCAGAGCCTATTTAAGGCCCTGGCTCCCATGATTGGTGTGCTTTTGCAAGTTGGTAGAGAAGGGACATTACTAGCAGCAGGGAAAGGTTCCTGACAAGGAGGGAAAGCTTAGGACTCGCAACTTTTCTGGACACCTGCCTGTTTAGGTACAGGATGGCCAGCCCACATTCTTCTCGTCTGGCTGTACACTGCTCTCTACATGCTGTTGAAATTGTGAATGTTCCCGGTTGGGCTGCCTTCCCACCAGGTTATTTGTTAACTGTCTCTGCATTATTTCAATACAAGTTCTTTCACTGCACTGGGACTGAGGGTGATATTCCCACTGCAACCCACATACATGCAGAGGTTGTTTTCTAATAGGACCAACATGCCCATATTGGGTTATATTTAGTACCTAATACCTATCATGGGCTATGTGTATGAGATCTTCCCTTCCATCTACTCTATCCAACCATATAAACCATTCATTCACAGAAGGAGCCAGTGTTTTTTGCTAGTGGACCACAATGCACATCCTCATTGATTTTCTACTGGTTAGTGGGGTCAAATTGATATTCATTTTGGACCATAATTATTTGAAAATTTGAAAGAGCAAGGTGGAATTTTTTTTTTTCTTGTATGTACGAGATTCTAACTGTGAATGTGGTTTTTATTTGTAATGAAACCCTTTTTAATCTTCACTGAGCCTGGCCCAGCTCTGTGACGTCATCCGAAAGCGGACTTCAGCCTGCTGTCTGCTGAAAATGGGTCAAAGGAATTCAGAATGAACTGCACTCTTGTGATCCACAGGAGAAGTACAGCCAAACAGGTTTTGGCTACTCTTCTGCTTTAAATATATTAACCTTACACCAAGCTTCTGCCTATGAGACCTAGTCTGGGACAATGTTGTTCTTATTGCAATATCCCGGGTAATGTTGATGAGTAGTATACCAAATTTTGTGAGAGAAGATGCTTCTGTTCTGATTTTTTCCTACAGTTTTCATTTTATTTTTAACTGTAAAGCAGGCATGACTGGGGAAGGGTTTTTTATTTCTACTACTACCCCTATTAATCTGAGTTTATTTTGTGAAAACTCCCACACATTTACTCCCTTAAATTCTGTACCCACTCACCATGCCCTGTGAGTAGACTCTGCTGTGTCATGCATTTTGCAGAGTCTGCCTTCCGAATTACAGATGAGAGGAGGAGTTTCATGGGGGGGGGGGGGGGTGGGTCAGTACGGGAATCACTGCTTGCAGGTAGCAAGGTACTGTGGGATATGTAGTCCTTAGAAATTGAAAGTAAATGTAACGCTCCTGCGTTTCTTATATGGTGTGGATTTTCAGCTGCAGAAATAGTTCCACGTCAGTAGTCATGTAAGAGATATGCTGAGATACCATTCCCAACCTCAATGACTCATCATGTGTGGAAGGTCTTATTTCAGCCAGTAAATACACACAATTAGTAAGCTGGTTCCTAGAGTGACTTTATGTATGTGGTAACACAATGATGAAGGTTGAGGGATAGGTTGAGTGGAGGTGATAGGTGATAGACACTTGAAGGTGAGACAGTAGCAGATGGATGCAGGAAGGTTTAGCAATGTTGTATGATAGCAGATGATAGAATAGCAGGTGGACATACAAAAGAGATCAACCCAGTGCAGAAAAGTAGCAGTAGTCTCAAGAGCTAGCAATCTAGTTTATGCAGATGTAATAAACAGTCTTTACTATGCAGAGCTAGATAGTGTAAGCTTAGTATAAGTTTATAGAGAATTCCCCTGCGGGGTACTTAGCACTATTAGCGATACAGCCGAAGGGTGGTTCAGGAGAGGCGGATGATCCAGTAGCGGGATACAGGGATTAGCGCAGCGAGGTTCCGTCAGCGAAGTAAGCTTGCAAGCATGGAAGCTTCAAGCAAGGTTAGCATCCAAGTAAGGGTGTTTGAACGAACACATGTGAGTGAGAACCGGCGCTTTAAATAGCCATCTAGTCCGGCGCTGGGTGATGACAGCTCCAGTCTTAAAGGTGTATGCGCACCTTTTCCAAAAGTAATTGGTGGGGCGCATACACTTGTGGAAAGTGTAATTTAGGGTACCAAAGGTACCGGAACATTACAGTAAACAGCAGAGGAGAAGCTGAAAAGCATACAGGGAATTCAGGAAGTTGTGGAAAGAGATGGCCAGCAAACAGGCAAAACACAGCATGAAAGAAGACTTTTCAAGTAAGCTTATATTAGATTGTCATATATATAACTAATTTTGCATTATTATTACAATGCTGATGTTATAAAAAGAAAGTGTATGCTGTGACCATAGATCATCTCTAAGTGCACTTTACTGTCCACTTTAAAGGACACTTTAAATGGAAACTGAGCCTGCTTGCTGTATAGAAGGCACACATATGTCTCATTCCTTGTACCTACAAAATATGCTTGAAATATTTTACCACAAGCAAGCTTCTCACAGACACATATACGCATCAGAACAATTATGATAAAAAAATTAAACTCATCCTTTACATATTTTTCTGCACACAAAATATAGACACCTTTTCTAAGCCTGCCTTAAAGAAGAACTTCAATAAAATAATAAATGTGCAATATAGGATTAGGATATAGAATGCAGAGGTCAGGAGTATGTAACGTTTAGACTGTCACATATATGCAACATACAACATAACGAAAGTAGTAAAGCAGGGGCCAGGAGTATGTAATGTAAAACATAGCATATACAGTGGGGATCGAAAGTTTGGGCACCCCAGGTAAAAATTTGTATTAATGTGCATAAAGAAGCCAAGGAAAGATGGAAAAATCACAGATTACAAGACTCTGGTCCGGCCACATCTGGAGTATGCTGTCCAGTTCTGGGCACCGGTCCTCAGGATGTGCTGGAACTGGAGAAAGTCCAGAGAAGGGCAACAAAAATAATTAGGAGAATGGAGGACATCAGCTATGAGGAAAGACTACAAGCACTGAACTTATTCTCTCTGGAAAAGAGACGATTGAGGGGAGATATGATATCAATGTACAAATATTGTACTGGCAACCCTAGCATAAGGAACAAACTATTGAGAGAAAGGAGATACAATAAGACACGTGGCCACTCACTAAAACTAGAGGAAAGGCGGTTTAACCTTAAAATACGCAGGGGGTTCTTCACTGTGAGAACAGTAAGGATGTAGAATTCTCTTCCACAAGCAGTCGCATCAGCAGGGAGCATTGATAGTTTCAAAAAACTATTAGATGGGCACCTTAAAGACCACAACATACAGGGGTATACAATGTACGGTTAACAGCAAACACACACACACATCATAAGTTCAACTGGATGGACTGCTGTCTTTTTTCAACCTCACTAACTATGTAAGTATGTAACTATGTAAAAGCACATAGCATAATACCATTTAAAAGTAATCACTTTATTTAAAACTAGTTGCACTCACATGAAGTAGAGCACATTCAGGCATATCTACAGTATATCTTCAGAGAGTAATAAAATCCAAAAAACTGCAGTGTTCGTGTAATGGAAGAGCCGGCTTGGGGGCGTGGTGACGCCATGTCAGGTCCCACCCAGCACATTTTGTCACAGGGTTGACGTTATCAGGGGTGTGGACAGGTCAAAGGAGTACAGAACAAACTGCACTCATGTGATCCATAGGAGAAGTATGGCCAAAAGAGATTTAGCTATACTTCTCCTTTAAGACATAGCATACACGGTGCAGGGGCAAGGAATATATTATGTAAAATAAGCAATAAAGCATTTAAGCAGAAGTCAGAAATATTTAATGTACAGCATAGTGTATATAAGGCAGGAGTCAGAAGTTCATAAAGTTCAGAATGCCAACATTGAAATTATGTAATGTACAGCTAGATGCATTGAGCAAAATGGTTTGACATAGGTACAGTCAAGCATACAGAGTGCATGGTTCTGATTATGTAATGTATACCCAAGTGTTCAGAGGGAAGTGGTCAGGTGTATATATTGTACAGCTCAGTATACAGAGTGCAGGGGTTAGGAATATAGTGAACTCAGGAGTATGTACTATACAGCCCAGCATTCAGAATGATGTGCTCATAAGTATGTAAGACACAGCACAGGGTACATTGTTCAGAAGTCTGTGATATATTGCACAGTGTACAATGTAAAACTTTCTGGAATGTGTAACTTACACTGCAAAAGTCCTCCATTCCCACCCTAGAAATATCCCTTCATGCACCCCAGCAAAATGTTCTCTCCCTATGGGGTGAAGGAGGGGCAAAACTGGGAACCAGTCAGTTATGCTGCAGTGCTCATGTGTTAACAAAGCACATACTGACAGGAGGAAAGGACAGAGTGTCAGATGAATTAAATAGTGTTCTGCTTTATCGTCGGTGTACAAATACAGGGTGGGGGCAGGGACAAGACCCATTTGTAGCATGCAATTGCAACAAAGAAAATTTAGGCCCCCAGCATGAATATGACTACTGTCTGTCTGGCAGCCTTCCGCCTCAGAGAAGTTTCATTGACAGGAAGTGCCACTCACTCATATTGTTGGGTTTCCACCGCTTTTCACAGGCAGCCCTGGGGAATATATTATGGAGGTTGTAAGGTAGAAATTAGCTAAATAGAGATGCATAAATCTATATTTAACATTATTATTTAAAGCCATTTTAATCACAAGAATGCTTTAACAAATGCGGCACAGCAGGGATATAGAGTTTTTCTGCAACAATGTAGATTTGATTTTACATTCCATAGTGAGGGTAAAATGAACACCAGAGAAAGTCAAATACAGCATGTCTTACATAGTTACATAGTAGGTAAGGGTGAATAAAGACAATAGTCCATCCAGCTCAACCTGTGTAGGTGATAATTATTTCCCATATCCTTGTATGCTGTGTTCTTTAAGATGCACGTCCAAAAGTCTTTTAAAAATATCAATATTCCCCGCTGACACCACCAATTGTGAAAGAGAGTTCCACATCCTTATCGCCCTGACAGTGAAAAATCCTCCATGGAGCTTAAAGTAGAACTATAGGCAAAACTTTTTTTTTCATTTTGGATAGAGTAAGGGAGCGGTATAATCCCTGTAAGATTTTTTTTCACCATCTGTGTTCCGTTGCGAAGATTTACCTTTACTTCCTGTTCGATAGGAAAACAGGAAGTGAGAGAAAATCCCTGCACATTAAGGGAATTCCTTTGGGGACCCTAAGTCACCCAAACTAGTGCCCCCCAACAGAAGATGTCCCCTCTATTACTTTTCTGGGGACAACCCAAAATTTGGGATTTTCTTTTACTTTCACTTTCAATGATAATGGTGAACAGGGCAAATAGATAGGGTGAATCTCTAAGGCCATAAAAACTGATGGGTATTCTAATCCCTCCCCACTCCACCCAAAACGAAAAAAAAAAAAGTTTTGCCCTTTGTTATACTTTAAGGTTAAACTGCTTCTCCTCCAATCTCATTGTGTGGCCCGTGTCTTCTTACACTCCCTGAGACGGAATAGTTTTTTTTCTACGCTGGGATCACCATTGAGGTGTTTGTAAATCGCTATCATGTCCCCTCTCAAGCTTCCCTTCTCCAGCAAGAATAAATTTAGTGCCTTTAGTCGTTCCTCATAATTGAGGTCCTCCAATCCCCTTATTCATTTTGTTGCCCTTCTCTGGATTCTCTCCACCTCTAGCATATTCCTTCTGAGGAATGGTGACCAGAACTGTATGGAATACTCCAGATGTGGCAGAAACAGAGTTTTATAAAGTGGCAGGATTATAATTTTATCTCTGGAGTATATCCCCTTTTATGTGCATGCTAATATTCTGCCGGCTAAGGTAGCTGCAGTTTGACATTGCCTGCTATTGCTCAGTTTGTCTTCTACTAGGACCCCCAGATCTTTCTCCATCCCTGATTCCCCCAGAGGTTCTCCCCCTAGTGAGTAGTTTCTGTTTCTGTTTTTTTAGCCCCCAAGTGCATTACCTTACATTTTTCCACATTAAACTTCATTTAGTTGCCCACTCCATTATTTTGTTCAGGTCTTTCTATAAAATTTCTATATGCTGAAGTGAAGGTATTGCCCCGCTTATTTTTGTGTCATCAACAAAAACTGAGATTGAGCTATTTATTGTAACGCTCCTGCGTTTTTATACGGTGTGGATTTTCAGCTGCAGAAATAGTTCCACGTCAGCAGTCATGTAAGAGATATGCTGAGATACCATTCCCAACCTCAATGACTCATCATGTGTGGAAGGTCTTATTTCAGCCAGTAAATACACACAATTAGCAAGCTGGTTCCTAGAGTGACTTTATGCATGTGGTAACACAATGATGAAGGTTGAGGGATAGGTTGAGTGGAGGTGGTAGGTGATAGACACTTGAAGGTGAGAAAGTAGCAGATGGATGCAGGAAGGTTTAGCAATGTTGTATGATAGCAGATGATAGAATAGCAGGTGGACATACAAAAGAGATCAACCCAGTGCAGAAAAGTGGCAGTAGTCTCAAGAGCTAGCAATCTAGTTTATGCAGATGTGATAAACAGTCTCTACTATGCAGAGCTAGATAGTGTAAGCTTAGTATAAGTTTATAGAGAATTCCCCTGCGGGGTACTTAGCACTATTAGCGATACAGCCGAAGGGTGGTTCAGGAGAGGCGGATGATCCAGTAGCGGGATACAGGGATCAGCGCAGCGAGGTTCCGTCAGCGAAGTAAGCTTGCAAGCATGGAAGCTTCAAGCAAGGTTTGCATCCAGATAAGGGTGTTTGAACGAACACATGTGAGTGAGAACCGACGCCTTAAATAGCCATCTAGTCCGGCGCTGAGTGATGACAGCTCCAGTCTTAAAGGTGTATGCGCACCTTTCCAAAAGTAAATGGTAGGGCGCATACACTTGTGGAAAGTGTAATTTAGGGTACCAAAGGTACCGGAACATTACAATACCCCCCCTTAAGGCCTGCTCCTGAAGGCCTCTGGAGCTGGTTTGTCTGGGTATCTCGCATGAAAATTGCGGATTAATCTAGGGGCATGTATGTCAGAGGTGTTTAGCCAGGTGTTGTCTTGGGGCCCATAGTTCTTCCATCTAACCAAGTACTGAAGTCTTCTTCTGTAGATACGAGAATCCAGAATCTCTTTTATCTCGTATTCTTCTCCACCTTCAACTTGTACAGGAGGGGGAGGTGGAATATTAGGCCTTATTCCTTGGTCCGGAACATGGGGTTTTAGTAGCGACACATGGAAAATGGGATGGATTTTTAGGTCCATTGGCAATGTAAGCTGCACTGCAGCTTTTCCAATAAGTTTCTTGATTGGGAAAGGTCCCAAGAACAGAGGTCCAAGCTTTTTGCTAGGGATCTTCAGTCTCAAGTTTTTTGTTGAGAGCCAAACGAGGTCCCCGATAGTATACTGTGGAGAAGGTCTTCTACGAAGATCATAGTACTTCTTTTGTTGACTGTGAGCGTGTGCAATGGTAGTATTTAGTAAACCCAGAGAATCCTTTATTTGGGAAAGATAGTCTGAGGCTACTGGGTTATTTGAAGGAAGGATGCGTGGAGGGAGAATAGAGGGATGGAACCCATAGTTCAAGTAGAACGGACTCTGCTTGGTTGTACTGTGAGTTGCGTTGTTGTAGGCAAATTCTGCCAGGGGGAGAAGATCCAACCAATCATCCTGTTGGTAAGAAGTGTAACAACGTAAATACTGCTCGATGCATTGGTTGACTCTTTCAGTCTGTCCGTTGGTCTGCGGATGGTAAGGAGAAGTGAGCTTCCGCTCAATCCGTAGTATGTGACATAGTTCTTGCCAGAATTTAGAAATAAATTGGGATCCACGGTCAGACAAAAGAGTTTTTGGGATACCATGTAATCTGAAGACATGTTTCATCAGGAGTTCTGCCGTTTGTTTGGACGAAGGTAGTCTGCGAATAGCAATGAAATGTGCCATCTTTGTCAGATGGTCCACTGACACCAAGATGGTATTAAATCCTTTGGAAGGAGGCAATTCTACGATGAAGTCCAATGACAGAACCTCCCATGGAGTTTGGGGTATTGGTAGACTGCATAGTAGACCGGATGGTCTCGTAGTGTCAATTTTGGACCTGGCACAGACATTGCATGAAGAGACGAATTTTTGTATAGATGTTTTCATGTCAGGCCACCAGAATTGCAGAGAAATCAAATTGAAAGTCTTTGTCATACCCATATGTCCTGCCATAGGCACATCATGCGATAATTCCAAGATCTTGGTGCGTAGGGTAGGTGGTATGTAAAGTTTGTCGTTGTAGTAGAGGAAGCCTTCTGCATCGGTAGTTAGTTGTGGTGGGGGTGAATCCAACCTTATACCATGCAGAACCTCTTCCTTCAAGGAACGGACAACTCCAATAATGCGTTTGTGAGGTATTATAGGAACGGAAGGAATTTCAAAGTAGTTTTCTTCAGTTTGTCGTGATAGTGCATCCGCCTTTTTGTTCTTATCTGCAGGTGTTTAGGTCACTAGGAAGTTAAACCTTAGAAAGAATAGTGACCATCGTACCTGTCAATGCGAGAGAGTTTTACTAGTCTGAAGATATTGGAGGTTTTTATGGTCCGTGTATATAATTATTGGTAATTGGGTGCCTTTGAGTAAATGTCGCCAATTCTCCAGAGCCAATTTTATAGCAAGCAGTTCCTTCTCACCCACGGGGTAATTTATCTCGGGACTGCTCAGGGATTTAGAAAAAAAGGCGACTGGATGAAGTGGTGAAGTGGGGGTAGGTCGTTGGGAGAGTATTGCTCCTACTGCCAGGTTTGACGCATCTACCTCCAGAATGTATTGGAGGGATGGGTCTGGATGGCGTAATATGGGAGCGGAAGTAAACCTTGTCTTTAACAAGTGGAAAGCCTTATTTGCTTCTTCTGACCATTTAAATGGTATTTTTATGCTAGTGAGCTGTGTGAGGGGTCTCACAATAGCAGAAAAGTTTTTTATGAACTTCCTGTAGAAATTTGAAAATCCCAGAAATCGCTGTAGCGCCTTGCGTGTAGTTGGTGTAGGCCAATCCTGAATGCAGGATATTTTACTCATGTCCATCTCGATTCCCGTTTTGGATATGATGTAGCCTAGAAAGAGTACCTCATCTTTATGGAACAAGCATTTCTTCAGCTTCACATAAAGATTATGTGCAAGCAATCTCGATAATACAAGTCTTACATGTCTTATGTGTTCAGACAGGGTCCGTGAATATATAAGTATATCGTCCAGATATACCACAACACAGACATCTAGTAAGTCTTTAAAAATATCGTTTATAAATCGTTGGAAAACTGCAGGGGCATTGCATAGGCCGAATGGCATCACAAGATATTCGAACAATCCGTATCTAGTTCTGAACGCAGTCTTCCACTCGTGTCCATCACGGATTCGAATGAGATTGTATGCTCCTTTCAGGTCTAATTTTGAAAAATAGGTAGCTCCACGCACCTGCTCAATGAGCTCAGGGATAAGCGGTAGAGGATAGCGATCTTTTATTGTGATAGCATTCAATTTCCTGTAGTCGATGATAGGTCTGAGACTTGAATCTTTATTGCGAACAAAAAAGAGTCCTGCTGCTGTGGAAGAAGTGGAAGGTCTAATAAAACCTTTTTCCAAGTTCTCATCCAAATAGGTTTTGAGATGGGCAAGTTCATCCTGTGAAAGAGGATAAACATGACCGAACGGCAATTTGCTATTTGGGAGTAGATCAATGCTACAATCATAGTCTCGATGAGGAGGTAATGCTTGAGCATTTTTCTCAAGAAAAACCTCAGAAAGATCCTGATAACATAGTGGTGCAATCTCATCTGTCACCACAGACAGAATCTTCCCGGAAAACGGGAGGTTACACGTTTCCTCGCAATAACAAGAAGGGAAGGTCAAGGACCGTTTCTTCCAATCTATGGTTGGTTGGTGTGTGTGCAACCAGGGAAGTCCCAACACAATGGGAAAGTGGGGTGATGGTATTAAATCGAAGGTAGAAGTCTCCCTATGAGACTCGTTAATAGTGACTAGAAGTGCTTGTGTCTGATCGGTGATCGGACCAGAGGATAACGGAACACCGGTAATAAGACTTACTGAGACAGGTTTGAGTTTAGAAATAATAGGAATTTTATTTAAAGCAGCAAAACATATATCCATATAATTTCCACAAGATCCTGTGTCAATCATGGCCTTAGTAGTAATCCTGTTCTGGTCCCACTGTAATGTCAAAAAAACAGAAATGTAGGGGTTAGTGAATGAAGTTGTCAATCCTCCTAGAGAGACATGTGAACACTCACCCTTCTTTTTGTTGACTAGGGGACAGACGTTTATCTTGTGATCCGGGGATGCACAGTACAAGCAGAGATTTTCATTTCGTCTTTTGGCTTTTTCCATAGTTGATAGCGGCGGGCGTATGGTTCCTATCTCCATAGGAACGGGGTCAACGGCCAGACTCCGAGAGGAAACGGATAATGGCATTCCCATCTTTTCAGCCTTTCTTTCTCGTAGTCTTCTATCTATGGTAATACTGAGTTGTATTAATGCATCCAGGGTTTTTGGCAGATCCGCTCGGGCGAGCTCGTCCTTAACGGCTTCTGATAGGCCAAGCCTAAATTGGGTTTTCAGAGATGCATCATTCCATTCTGAATCTGAACTCTGCGACAAAGTCTTCCACAGGCCTCCTTCCTTGTTTCAAGGATCTTAACTGAAGATCAGCAGTACTCTGCCTATTGGGGTCATCATATAGGCTAGTGAGCTCTGCCAGGAACAAGGCATAGGAGTTGAGAAGCTGGTCGTTTTTCTCAAAAAGAGAATCTGCCCAGGCTCGAGGATCGCTTGATAGGTAAGAAATAATAGTACAAACCTTAATGTGATCAGTAAGGTAGGTACGAGGTTTTAGCAAAAAAAGTAACTCACATGCGTTTTTAAATTCGCGAAATTTTTTGCGATCGCCTGTAAATACCAAAGGGGGATTTATCTTGGGTTCAGGGGACTGAGCAGAGGTAAGTTGTGTCAGTCTAATTACCTGCTGCGACAGAGCCTGATTGTCTTCTTTTAATTCAGCAAGTGTGTGTATTAACGCAGATACTTGCTGTTTTAATTGTGTCACCTGAGTGGCTATTTCTGGAACTATTTCTGCTGAATCCATTTTTAGGTTCGTTCAATCTGTAACGCTCCTGCGTTTTTATACGGTGTGGATTTTCAGCTGCAGAAATAGTTCCACGTCAGCAGTCATGTAAGAGATATGCTGAGATACCATTCCCAACCTCAATGACTCATCATGTGTGGAAGGTCTTATTTCAGCCAGTAAATACACACAATTACCAAGCTGGTTCCTAGAGTGACTTTATGCATGTGGTAACACAATGATGAAGGTTGAGGGATAGGTTGAGTGGAGGTGGTAGGTGATAGACACTTGAAGGTGAGACAGTAGCAGATGGATGCAGGAAGGTTTAGCAATGTTGTATGATAGCAGATGATAGAATAGCAGGTGGACATACAAAAGAGATCAACCCAGTGCAGAAAAGTGGCAGTAGTTTCAAGAGCTAGCAATCTAGTTTATGCAGATGTGATAAACAGTCTCTACTATGCAGAGCTAGATAGTGTAAGCTTAGTATAAGTTTATAGAGAATTCCCCTGCGGGGTACTTAGCACTATTAGCGATACAGCCGAAGGGTGGTTCAGGAGAGGCGGATGATCCAGTAGCGGGATACAGGGATCAGCGCAGCGAGGCTCCGTCAGCGAAGTAAGCTTGCAAGCGTGGAAGCTTCAAGCAAGGTTAGCATCCAGATAAGGGTGTTTGAACGAACACATGTGAGTGAGAACCGACGCCTTAAATAGCCATCTAGTCCGGCGCTGAGTGATGACAGCTCCAGTCTTAAAGGTGTATGCGCACCTTTCCAAAAGTAAATGGTAGGGCGCATACACTTGTGGAAAGTGTAATTTAGGGTACCAAAGGTACCGGAACATTACATTTATCCCATCCTCTATATCATTTATGAATAATTTAAACAGAATTGGTCCCAAGACAGAGCCTTGGTGTACCCCACTTACCAATCCAGACCAGTCTGAGTACACTGTATTTTTATCACCACCCTTTGGACATGCCTCTGTAACCAGTTTTCTATCCAAGAACAAACCTTAAGGTCCATGCCTGTAGACTTCAGCTTGTAGCTGAAGCGTTTCTGGGGAACTGTTTAGAATGCTTTTGCAAAATCCAGATAAACTACATCCACAGGCCTCTCCCTATCTAGATGGCAAATTACTTCCTTATATAATGTTAACAGATTGTTGTTATTTTCTTAGTTCAACTACCATTGTTGCCTAACCTAGAAAGGACCAGTCTTCAGTACATCACTAGACTCTTGCTGCCCTTAGATTGGTAAGCCCTAGTCACAGCACACAGCAAAGCTCCATGTGCAATGTAAAATGCCTACATATAGAGTACATACAGTACCTAACTCTGACAAGGAAGGAGCCAGGGGTGCATTCAATTTGGAGAAGGATGAATAGAAGTAGTAGTATATGAGAAGAAGGGGAGGGGTTTTTAGTCCTGTCCTAGGGTGACATTGCTGCTCCTCGATAGATACAGTACTGTATGTAAGTTTGGTCACCCTATGACAGCCTCCCGGTCCTTTAAGAGGTTTAGGATGCAGGGAGGCGGGGGGGAGTTTATGATCATGTGAGCACCGTGATTGGCTGTCACAGCAGTCACATGATCGGAAAAGCTCTCGTCCGCTAGCAGCGATCTGAAATTTTCCATTAGCCACTAGTAACTGTGCCAGCAGCGCGCAGGGCGCACACTCTCGCAACAGCTCTATTTGCCCCAATTCATGCAAATATAGGCTCGGCGCCAAGGCCCACCCACCGAGAGGCTGCATATTTGCATGCGACCAGTGCCAAGGGGTTAAAAAAAAGCCTGGAAAAAAAGCTAAAGCCGCCACCATTTCTAAGAACTGGTAATCTAAGTTATATAAAATGTTTGTTCTTGAGATTAGATACACTTTAGTGATTCAAAGTAAAAAATGGGTGATATGGGTGATAAGGGGCACAACCAAGATGCTAAAACAGCCTTATATCAGGAGAACACCAACCCGGTAGTGAAAACAGGAAGGTACATGGAAAATGGGCGTTTGACGGTGGTCTCTGGATATACACCATCACATCAAATGTACTCAAATATATTAAAATAGAAACATTTTTTATTAGTACGAAGAGGTTGCTTAAAACAGGAAATGAGATCTATAGGGCATCAAGAAGCCCACATATGTGAAATACAAAAATTGGGGAGTTCCCCTAGATTGGGACTTTTTAGGCACAGAGACTAAGATATGTAGAAAAATAATATTTTATTAAACAAATATGCAAAAATAGTGAGATTAAAAAATAGCAAGCAGCAATCAATGACATAGTTTACAACCATATATTCCAGAAACCAACGCCCAACATGTTTCGAAGATTAGACTCTTCTTCCTCAGGGGTGGTTCTGAATAATGCTCTGTCAACACAGAAAAATAGTCACAGAATCGTACATATGATGGTATATACATATTAAATTATTTATACAAAAGACATTTTTTCAAAAATATAAATGCTGGAGCACTTACAGGGTTGAATATGTATAGGATTCATGGTGCTTGCAAAGAACTTTTAAAATCAACAAGTTAGCTTGGCAGTGTCCCACTTGTTGTAAAAGTAGAAATCGTCCGTCAAATAAACTAGATGGAAATAGTAACGGATAAAGCCAAACAGGTGTCTCCCAATGTGAGCAACTGAAGTCCAATCTGGTGGACGCCAAAGCTGCACAGTAGCTACAAAGATACTGAAGGAAAAAATACAAGGGAAAAATATAAGGTAGAATGTTTCAAACGGCTGTGTTGAGACAATAAGTTACATTGTTTTGTCTTAATAATTGAAATTCAACGTACTATTTCCTTAGTTGAAGGAGCAAGTTACATGGGGTTTATAGAGTATAGCAATCTTCTAGAGAATTTATATTCACTTTTAGATTTGGTGGACAATATAAGAGTGTGGGGGTAATAGGCATGCTTTACGTTGTTGCCTAATATAGAAATATCCCCTTAGACAGAATAACACAGCCGGTAAAATATGTGAAATAAAATGTAAGAGGAGCAGTCAGATGTAGCATAGAGCTTGCCTACGACCGCCAAACATGTAGGCAAGCTCTACGCTACATCTGACTGCTCCTTTTACATTTAATTTCACATACGTGGGCTATGCCCTATAGATGTCTTTTCCTGTTTTTAGCAACCTCTTTGTACTAATAAAAATTTTTTCTATTTTGATATATTTGTGTATATTTGATGTGATTGTGTATATCCAGAGACCACCGTCAAACGCCAATGATTCAAAGTACCTACAGAATTGGGCTGAAAGTGAAGCAGTACGATGCAGACACAACAAACTGAAGACCATAATGTGAGTTAGAAGCAATATAAAGAGACTAGCTACTATAACAAAGTAAATATAACTGAAAACATGTGTATACCTTTAGCATTCTGTTATTTTGGAAGAAAAATGTCCATGTCTCCTGTCAAACAGCGGGATGCAGCACACATGCTGTAACAAGAATGTGCTGCTCTAAAATGTACTCACCAATGATATGTTTTTATGTTGATGAATAAAAATGGTTCCATTCTATTTCTGTGCTCACTTAGTTCCCAGGAAGGTGGATGGATAGGTGTGCTGTCAGCCAGATCTGTATTCATCACAGTGAAGATATGATCACCAGCAGGAACCTCTACATCTATTCTGAGACACAAGGAATGACTCTATTATTCTGCAGCAGATTCTTTTTCTGCTTCCATGACGGGTAAAATACTAAAAAAAAAGAATTATGTAATGCTATCTTACGCTGACATATAACAGATTTTCTATCAAATGTCCAACATTGCATCCTATAGAGGTACTGCCATTTACTGATATTATTATCCTTAGAAAAAGTTCATGACCCCTGCCAGGTGCCTGAGAAAGTCAGAGAACTCCGTAAACCCAGAAAATCTTCACCTTTTTTCTTACAATTATTTTTGACAAATGATGAGTGGCATCATATTAACACATTCAAATCTCATAACTCTCAATAATATAAAGGAAAAAATAGCTTTAAATGAGTCATAATTAGTGTTGAGCGAACACGGACTGTATTATTCGTGTTCGTACCGAATAATTGGATTTTTTTTACCCGAACACGGACACGGACACTTTACTGTATGTTCGGGTAAAAATCCGTGTTCGGTCGTTTTATTTCCGGGTTTTGCATGCTTTGGCGCTCTTTTCATGGCGGGCTTTCAACAGCCAATCAACAATCGTTTAACTGGTGTGCCTTAAGCCATCCCAGCCATGCCTGCAAATGTCTTAGTAGCTGTGATTGGCCGTCTGAAGCATGTGACCAAGTCTTTATAAGTTCGAGGCAGCCGCCGCAGCAGCGTCATTCTGCTGCTTAGCTAAGGGACAGAGCACACATCAATGTGCTGGCTGCTGATTAGGGAAAGATAGGCAGGAAAAAACCATTTGTGTCCGGATAGAATTGAGGGACAGGTCGGAGTGTTTAGGCAGGGCGAGTTGTAGGCATTTTAGGGATAGAGTCTGCTGAATTATAGGGTCAGTGTCTTCTACAAACTACAATCGATATTGCTGTGTGGGGGGTGGGGTGAATCTGCACTCAATCCTGATCTACGATCTCTTCTCAATCCTGTTAGGGACAGAGTCTGCTGAATTTTAGGGAAACTGTGTTCTACAAACTACAATCGATATTGCTGTGTGGTGTGGGATTGGAGATAGGCAGGTGTCAGTGATCCACATCCATTTTTCTGTGTGTGAGCTGCAGTGAACACAATCTTTTTGGGCTGCAGTGAACACAATCTTTTTGGGCTGCAGTGAACACAATCTTTTTGGGCTGCAGTGAACACAATCTTTTTGGGGTGCAGTGAACAAAATCTTTTTGGGGTGCAGTGAACACAATCCTTTTTGGTGTGCAGTGAACACAATCTTTGTGGGGTGCAGTGAACAAAACCCTTTGTGGGGTGCAGTGAACACAATCTTTTTGGGGTGCAGTGAACAAAATCCTTTTTGGGGTGCAGTGAACAACATCCTTTTTGGGGTGCAGTGAACACAATCTTTTTGGGGTGCAGTGAACAAAATCCTTTGTGGGGTGCAGTGAACACAATCTTTTTGGGGTGCAGTGAACACAATCTTTTTGGGGTGGAGTGAACAACATCCTTTTTGGGGTGCAGTGAACAAAATCCTTTTTGGGGTGCAGTGAACAAAATCATTTTTGGGGTGCAGTGAACACAATCTTTTTGGGGTGCAGTGAACACAATCTTTGTGGGGTGCAGTGAACACAATCTTTTTGGGGTGGAGTGAACAACATCCTTTTTGGGGTGCAGTGAACAACATCCTTTTTGGGGTGCAGTGAACACAATCTTTTTGGGGTGCAGTGAACACAATCTTTGTGGGGTACAGTGAACAGAATCTTTGTGGGGTGCAGTGAACACAATCTTTGGGGGGTACAGTGAACACAATCTTTTTGGGGTGCAGTGAACACAATCTTTGTGGGGTGCAGTGAACACAATCTTTTTGGGGTGGAGTGAACAAAATCATTTTTGGGGTGCAGTGAACAACATCCTTTTTGGGGTGCAGTGATCAAAATCCTTTTTGGGGTGCAGTGAACACAATCTTTTTGGGGTGCAGTGAACAAAATCCTTTGTGGGGTGCAGTGAACAGAATCTTTGTGGGGTGCAGTGAACACAATCTTTGGGGGGGTACAGTGAACACAATCTTTTTGGGGTGCAGTGAACACAATCTTTGTGGGGTACAGTGAACAGAATCTTTGTGGGGTGCAGTGAACACAATCTTTGGGGGGTACAGTGAACACAATCTTTTTGGGGTGCAGTGAACACAATCTTTGGGGGGTACAGTGAACACAATCTTTTTGGGGTGCAGTGAACACAATCTTTGTGGGGTGCAGTGAACACAATCTTTGGGGGGGTACAGTGAACACAATCTTTTTGGGGTGCAGTGAACAACATCCTTTTAGGGTGCAGTGAACACAATCTTTGTGGGGTACAGTGAACAGAATCTTTGTGGGGTGCAGTGAACACAATCTTTGGGGGGTACAGTGAACACAATCTTTGTGAGGTGCAGTGAACACAATCTTTGTGGGGTGCAGTGAACACAATCATTGTGGGGTGCAGTGAACTCAATCTTTGTGGGGTACAGTGAACACAATCTCATACTTCTGAAGATTTGAGGGTGCTGCCTGTTCCATACTCCCCCTACTCCTCATCTAGCCTTTTAGGGGTACAAACAATAGTAATTGGGGCCTAGTGTGGTTGTGTACGTGTGATATACATACACTTTTTTTGGATCATATTTTCTATTCCGCTATTTAATCAAAAACCTTTGGGGATCAGTTAAATTGGGGGATAGTCTGTGTTGGTACGTGTGAGAGAGATCCACCTTTCCAAGTTGTTGGGGTTCATCTCATACTTCTGAAGGTTTGAGGGTGCTGCCTGTTCCATACTCCCCCTACTCCTAGCCTTTTAGGGGTACAAACAATAGTAATTGGGGCCTAGTGTGGTTGTGTACGTGTGATATACATACACTTTTTTTGGATCATATTTTCTATTCCGCTATTTAATCAAAAACCTTTGGGGATCAGTTAAATTGGGGGATAGTCTGTGTTGGTACGTGTGAGAGAGATCCACCTTTCCAAGTTGTTGGGGTTCATCTCATACTTCTGAAGGTTTGAGGGTGCTGCCTGTTCCATACCCCCCCTACTCCTCATCTAGCCTTTTAGGGGTACAAACAATAGTAATTGGGGCCTAGTGTGGTTGTGTACGTGTGATATACATACACTTTTTTTGGATCATATTTTCTATTCCGCTATTTAATCAAAAACCTTTGGGGATCAGTTAAATTGGGGGATAGTCTGTGTTGGTACGTGTGAGAGAGATCCACCTTTCCAAGTTGTTGGGGTTCATCTCATACTTCTGAAGGTTTGAGGGTGCTGCCTGTTCCATACTCCCCCTACTCCTCATCTAGCCTTTTAGGGGTACAAACAATAGTAATTGGGGCCCAGTGTGGTTGTGTACGTGTGATATACATACACTTTTTTTGGATCATATTTTCTATTCCGCTATTTAATCAAAAACCTTTGGGGATCAGTTAAATTGGGGGATAGTCTGTGTTGGTACGTGTGAGAGAGATCCACCTTTCCAAGTTGTTGGGGTTCATCTCATACTTCTGAAGGTTTGAGGGTGCTGCCTGTTCCATACCCCCCCTACTCCTCATCTAGCCTTTTAGGGGTACAAACAATAGTAATTGGGGCCTAGTGTGGTTGTGTACGTGTGATATACATACACTTTTTTTGGATCATATTTACTATTCCGCTATTTAATCAAAAACCTTTGGGGATCAGTTAAATTGGGGGATAGTCTGTGTTGGTACGTGTGAGAGAGATCCACCTTTCCAAGTTGTTGGGGTTCATCTCATACTTCTGAAGGTTTGAGGGTGCTGCCTGTTCCATACCCCCCCTACTCCTCATCTAGCCTTTTAGGGGTACAAACAATAGTAATTGGGGCCTAGTGTGGTTGTGTACGTGTGATATACATACACTTTTTTTGGATCATATTTTCTATTCCGCTATTTAATCAAAAACCTTTGGGGATCAGTTAAATTGGGGGATAGTCTGTGTTGGTACGTGTGAGAGAGATCCACCTTTCCAAGTTGTTGGGGTTCATCTCATACTTCTGAAGGTTTGAGGGTGCTGCCTGTTCCATACTCCCCCTACTCCTCATCTAGCCTTTTAGGGGTACAAACAATAGTAATTGGGGCCTAGTGTGGTTGTGTACGTGTGATATACATACACTTTTTTTGGATCATATTTTCTATTCCGCTATTTAATCAAAAACCTTTGGGGATCAGTTAAATTGGGGGATAGTCTGTGTTGGTACGTGTGAGAGAGATCCACCTTTCCAAGTTGTTGGGGTTCATCTCATACTTCTGAAGGTTTGAGGGTGCTGCCTGTTCCATACTCCCCCTACTCCTAGCCTTTTAGGGGTACAAACAATAGTAATTGGGGCCTAGTGTGGTTGTGTACGTGTGATATACATACACTTTTTTTGGATCATATTTTCTATTCCGCTATTTAATCAAAAACCTTTGGGGATCAGTTAAATTGGGGGATAGTCTGTGTTGGTACGTGTGAGAGAGATCCACCTTTCCAAGTTGTTGGGGTTCATCTCATACTTCTGAAGGTTTGAGGGTGCTGCCTGTTCCATACTCCCCCTACTCCTAGCCTTTTAGGGGTACAAACAATAGTAATTGGGGCCTAGTGTGGTTGTGTACGTGTGATATACATACACTTTTTTGGGATCATATTTTCTATTCCGCTATTTAATCAAAAACCTTTGGGGATCAGTTAAATTGGGGGATAGTCTGTGTTGGTACGTGTGAGAGAGATCCACCTTTCCAAGTTGTTGGGGTTCATCTCATACTTCTGAAGGTTTGAGGGTGCTGCCTGTTCCATACTCCCCCTACTCCTCATCTAGCCTTTTAGGGGTACAAACAATAGTAATTGGGGCCCAGTGTGGTTGTGTACGTGTGATATACATACACTTTTTTTGGATCATATTTTCTATTCCGCTATTTAATCAAAAACCTTTGGGGATCAGTTAAATTGGGGGATAGTCTGTGTTGGTACGTGTGAGAGAGATCCACCTTTCCAAGTTGTTGGGGTTCATCTCATACTTCTGAAGGTTTGAGGGTGCTGCCTGTTCCATACCCCCCCTACTCCTCATCTAGCCTTTTAGGGGTACAAACAATAGTAATTGGGGCCTAGTGTGGTTGTGTACGTGTGATATACATACACTTTTTTTGGATCATATTTTCTATTCCGCTATTTAATCAAAAACCTTTGGGGATCAGTTAAATTGGGGGATAGTCTGTGTTGGTACGTGTGAGAGAGATCCACCTTTCCAAGTTGTTGGGGTTCATCTCATACTTCTGAAGGTTTGAGGGTGCTGCCTGTTCCATACTCCCCCTACTCCTAGCCTTTTAGGGGTACAAACAATAGTAATTGGGGCCTAGTGTGGTTGTGTACGTGTGATATACATACACTTTTTTTGGATCATATTTTCTATTCCGCTATTTAATCAAAAACCTTTGGGGATCAGTTAAATTGGGGGATAGTCTGTGTTGGTACGTGTGAGAGAGATCCACCTTTCCAAGTTGTTGGGGTTCATCTCATACTTCTGAAGGTTTGAGGGTGCTGCCTGTTCCATACTCCCCCTACTCCTCATCTAGCCTTTTAGGGGTACAAACAATAGTAATTGGGGCCCAGTGTGGTTGTGTACGTGTGATATACATACACTTTTTTTGGATCATATTTTCTATTCCGCTATTTATTCAAAAACCTTTGGGGATCAGTTAAATTGGGGGATAGTCTGTGTTGGTACGTGTGAGAGAGATCCACCTTTCCAAGTTGTTGGGGTTCATCTCATACTTCTGAAGGTTTGAGGGTGCTGCCTGTTCCATACCCCCCCTACTCCTCATCTAGCCTTTTAGGGGTACAAACAATAGTAATTGGGGCCTAGTGTGGTTGTGTACGTGTGATATACATACACTTTTTTTGGATCATATTTTCTATTCCGCTATTTAATCAAAAACCTTTGGGGATCAGTTAAATTGGGGGATAGTCTGTGTTGGTACGTGTGAGAGAGATCCACCTTTCCAAGTTGTTGGGGTTCATCTCATACTTCTGAAGGTTTGAGGGTGCTGCCTGTTCCATACCCCCCCTACTCCTCATCTAGCCTTTTAGGGGTACAAACAATAGTAATTGGGGCCTAGTGTGGTTGTGTACGTGTGATATACATACACTTTTTTTGGATCATATTTACTATTCCGCTATTTAATCAAAAACCTTTGGGGATCAGTTAAATTGGGGGATAGTCTGTGTTGGTACGTGTGAGAGAGATCCACCTTTCCAAGTTGTTGGGGTTCATCTCATACTTCTGAAGGTTTGAGGGTGCTGCCTGTTCCATACCCCCCCTACTCCTCATCTAGCCTTTTAGGGGTACAAACAATAGTAATTGGGGCCTAGTGTGGTTGTGTACGTGTGATATACATACACTTTTTTTGGATCATATTTTCTATTCCGCTATTTAATCAAAAACCTTTGGGGATCAGTTAAATTGGGGGATAGTCTGTGTTGGTACGTGTGAGAGAGATCCACCTTTCCAAGTTGTTGGGGTTCATCTCATACTTCTGAAGGTTTGAGGGTGCTGCCTGTTCCATACTCCCCCTACTCCTCATCTAGCCTTTTAGGGGTACAAACAATAGTAATTGGGGCCTAGTGTGGTTGTGTACGTGTGATATACATACACTTTTTTTGGATCATATTTTCTATTCCGCTATTTAATCAAAAACCTTTGGGGATCAGTTAAATTGGGGGATAGTCTGTGTTGGTACGTGTGAGAGAGATCCACCTTTCCAAGTTGTTGGGGTTCATCTCATACTTCTGAAGGTTTGAGGGTGCTGCCTGTTCCATACTCCCCCTACTCCTCATCTAGCCTTTTAGGGGTACAACCAATAGTAATTGGGGCCCAGTGTGGTTGTGTACGTGTGATATACATACACTTTTTTTGGATCATATTTTCTATTCCGCTATTTAATCAAAAACCTTTGGGGATCAGTTAAATTGGGGGATAGTCTGTGTTGGTACGTGTGAGAGAGATCCACCTTTCCAAGTTGTTGGGGTTCATCTCATACTTCTGAAGGTTTGAGGGTGCTGCCTGTTCCATACCCCCCCTACTCCTCATCTAGCCTTTTAGGGGTACAAACAATAGTAATTGGGGCCTAGTGTGGTTGTGTACGTGTGATATACATACACTTTTTTTGGATCATATTTTCTATTCCGCTATTTAATCAAAAACCTTTGGGGATCAGTTAAATTGGGGGATAGTCTGTGTTGGTACGTGTGAGAGAGATCCACCTTTCCAAGTTGTTGGGGTTCATCTCATACTTCTGAAGGTTTGAGGGTGCTGCCTGTTCCATACCCCCCCTACTCCTCATCTAGCCTTTTAGGGGTACAAACAATAGTAATTGGGGCCTAGTGTGGTTGTGTACGTGTGATATACATACACTTTTTTTGGATCATATTTTCTATTCCGCTATTTAATCAAAAACCTTTGGGGATCAGTTAAATTGGGGGATAGTCTGTGTTGGTACGTGTGAGAGAGATCCACCTTTCCAAGTTGTTGGGGTTCATCTCATACTTCTGAAGGTTTGAGGGTGCTGCCTGTTCCATACTCCCCCTACTCCTAGCCTTTTAGGGGTACAAACAATAGTAATTGGGGCCTAGTGTGGTTGTGTACGTGTGATATACATACACTTTTTTTGGATCATATTTTCTATTCCGCTATTTAATCAAAAACCTTTGGGGATCAGTTAAATTGGGGGATAGTCTGTGTTGGTACGTGTGAGAGAGATCCACCTTTCCAAGTTGTTGGGGTTCATCTCATACTTCTGAAGGTTTGAGGGTGCTGCCTGTTCCATACTCCCCCTACTCCTAGCCTTTTAGGGGTACAAACAATAGTAATTGGGGCCTAGTGTGGTTGTGTACGTGTGATATACATACACTTTTTTGGGATCATATTTTCTATTCCGCTATTTAATCAAAAACCTTTGGGGATCAGTTAAATTGGGGGATAGTCTGTGTTGGTACGTGTGAGAGAGATCCACCTTTCCAAGTTGTTGGGGTTCATCTCATACTTCTGAAGGTTTGAGGGTGCTGCCTGTTCCATACTCCCCCTACTCCTCATCTAGCCTTTTAGGGGTACAAACAATAGTAATTGGGGCCCAGTGTGGTTGTGTACGTGTGATATACATACACTTTTTTTGGATCATATTTTCTATTCCGCTATTTAATCAAAAACCTTTGGGGATCAGTTAAATTGGGGGATAGTCTGTGTTGGTACGTGTGAGAGAGATCCACCTTTCCAAGTTGTTGGGGTTCATCTCATACTTCTGAAGGTTTGAGGGTGCTGCCTGTTCCATACCCCCCCTACTCCTCATCTAGCCTTTTAGGGGTACAAACAATAGTAATTGGGGCCTAGTGTGGTTGTGTACGTGTGATATACATACACTTTTTTTGGATCATATTTTCTATTCCGCTATTTAATCAAAAACCTTTGGGGATCAGTTAAATTGGGGGATAGTCTGTGTTGGTACGTGTGAGAGAGATCCACCTTTCCAAGTTGTTGGGGTTCATCTCATACTTCTGAAGGTTTGAGGGTGCTGCCTGTTCCATACTCCCCCTACTCCTAGCCTTTTAGGGGTACAAACAATAGTAATTGGGGCCTAGTGTGGTTGTGTACGTGTGATATACATACACTTTTTTTGGATCATATTTTCTATTCCGCTATTTAATCAAAAACCTTTGGGGATCAGTTAAATTGGGGGATAGTCTGTGTTGGTACGTGTGAGAGAGATCCACCTTTCCAAGTTGTTGGGGTTCATCTCATACTTCTGAAGGTTTGAGGGTGCTGCCTGTTCCATACTCCCCCTACTCCTCATCTAGCCTTTTAGGGGTACAAACAATAGTAATTGGGGCCCAGTGTGGTTGTGTACGTGTGATATACATACACTTTTTTTGGATCATATTTTCTATTCCGCTATTTATTCAAAAACCTTTGGGGATCAGTTAAATTGGGGGATAGTCTGTGTTGGTACGTGTGAGAGAGATCCACCTTTCCAAGTTGTTGGGGTTCATCTCATACTTCTGAAGGTTTGAGGGTGCTGCCTGTTCCATACCCCCCCTACTCCTCATCTAGCCTTTTAGGGGTACAAACAATAGTAATTGGGGCCTAGTGTGGTTGTGTACGTGTGATATACATACACTTTTTTTGGATCATATTTTCTATTCCGCTATTTAATCAAAAACCTTTGGGGATCAGTTAAATTGGGGGATAGTCTGTGTTGGTACGTGTGAGAGAGATCCACCTTTCCAAGTTGTTGGGGTTCATCTCATACTTCTGAAGGTTTGAGGGTGCTGCCTGTTCCATACCCCCCCTACTCCTCATCTAGCCTTTTAGGGGTACAAACAATAGTAATTGGGGCCTAGTGTGGTTGTGTACGTGTGATATACATACACTTTTTTGGGATCATATTTTCTATTCCGCTATTTAATCAAAAACCTTTGGGGATCAGTTAAATTGGGGGATAGTCTGTGTTGGTACGTGTGAGAGAGATCCACCTTTCCAAGTTGTTGGGGTTCATCTCATACTTCTGAAGGTTTGAGGGTGCTGCCTGTTCCATACTCCCCCTACTCCTCATCTAGCCTTTTAGGGGTACAAACAATAGTAATTGGGGCCCAGTGTGGTTGTGTACGTGTGATATACATACACTTTTTTTGGATCATATTTTCTATTCCGCTATTTAATCAAAAACCTTTGGGGATCAGTTAAATTGGGGGATAGTCTGTGTTGGTACGTGTGAGAGAGATCCACCTTTCCAAGTTGTTGGGGTTCATCTCATACTTCTGAAGGTTTGAGGGTGCTGCCTGTTCCATACCCCCCCTACTCCTCATCTAGCCTTTTAGGGGTACAAACAATAGTAATTGGGGCCTAGTGTGGTTGTGTACGTGTGATATACATACACTTTTTTTGGATCATATTTTCTATTCCGCTATTTAATCAAAAACCTTTGGGGATCAGTTAAATTGGGGGATAGTCTGTGTTGGTACGTGTGAGAGAGATCCACCTTTCCAAGTTGTTGGGGTTCATCTCATACTTCTGAAGGTTTGAGGGTGCTGCCTGTTCCATACCCCCCCTACTCCTCATCTAGCCTTTTAGGGGTACAAACAATAGTAATTGGGGCCTAGTGTGGTTGTGTACGTGTGATATACATACACTTTTTTTGGATCATATTTTCTATTCCGCTATTTAATCAAAAACCTTTGGGGATCAGTTAAATTGGGGGATAGTCTGTGTTGGTACGTGTGAGAGAGATCCACCTTTCCAAGTTTTTGGGGTTCATCTCATACTTCTGAAGATTTGAGGGTGCTGCCTGTTCCATACTCCTCCTCCTACTGCTCAACCATCCTTTTAGGGGTACAAACAATAGTAGTTGGGGCCTAGTGTGGTGGTGTACGTGCGAGATACATACACTTTCTTTTTGATCATATTTTCTATTCCGCTATTCAATTAAAACCTTTGGGGATCAATTCAATTGCGAGATAGTCTGTGTCGGTACGTGTGAGATCCACCTTTCCAAGTTGTTGGGGTTCATCTCATACTTCTGAAGATTTGAGGGTGCTGCCTGTTCCATACTCCTGCTCCTACTGCTCAACCATCCTTTTAGGGGTACAAACAATAGTAATTGGGGCCTAGTGTGGTTGTGTACGTGCGAGATACATACACTTTTTTTGATCATATTTCCTATTCCGCTATTCAATAAAAACCTTTGAGGATCAATTGAATTGCGGGATAGTCTGTGTCGGTACGTGTGAGATCCACCTTTCCAAGTTTTTGGGGTTCATCTCATACTTCTGAAGATTTGAGGGTGCTGCCTGTTCCATACTCCTCCTCCTACTCCTCATCCATCCTTTTAGGGGTACAAACAATAGTAATTGGGGCCTAGTGTGGTTGTGTACGTGCGAGATACATACACTTTTTTTGATCATATTTCCTATTCCGCTATTCAATAAAAACCTTTGAGGATCAATTGAATTGCGGGATAGTCTGTGTCGGTACGTGTGAGATCCACCTTTCCAAGTTTTTGGGGTTCATCTCATACTTCTGAAGATTTGAGGGTGCTGTCTGTTCCATACTCCTCCTACTCCTCATCCATCCTTTTAGGGGTAGAAACAATAGTAATTGGGGCCTAGTGTGGTTTTGTACGTGCGAGATACATACACTTTTTTGGATCATATTTCCTATTCCGCTATTCAATAAAAACCTTTCTAGGGCAAGATCTTAAATTACAGAAATATGAGGAGACCGTCAAATAAGGGCCGTGGCCTGGGTCGTGGTGCTGCTGGTAGAGCTCCTGTTGCAAGGAGAGGACGTGGTCGATCTGTGCCAGCTACACGCACAAGTGAAACACCTTCCTCAAGTGTGAGTAGGCGACAGAACCTGCATCAGTATTTGGTAGGGCATCAAACGCCCCTAGAAGTGATGAGGCCAGAACAAGTTGAGGCGATAGTAGATTGGTTTGCTGCTGACAGTGCCTCCAGTTCCTTCACATTGTCTCCCACCCAGTCTACTGCAGAAAGGTCAGAGTTGGCACCTGCAGCCAATGTCCAACCGTCTTTCACCTCACCCCCTTGCAAATCAGGCCAGCAGTCTGAGCCCCAAGCCATACAGCAGTCTCTTATTCTTTTTGAGGACTCTGTCAGCAGGGTTTCCCAGGGCCATCCACCTAGCCCTGCCCCAGAAGTGGAAGAGATTGAGTGCAGCGATGCCCAACCACTTATTTCTCAAGATGAGTACATGCAAGGATCATCGCAGCACGTCTCCGATGATGACGAAACGCAGGTGCCAACTGCTGCGGCGTTCAGCATTGTGGAGACCGACAAGGAGGGCAGGGGTGAAGACTGGGTGGAAGATGATGTGGAGGACGATGAGGTCCTCGACCCCACATGGAATGAACGTCATGCAGGTGACCTGAGTAGTTTGGAGGAAGAGGCGGTGGTCGCACAGAGCCACCAGCACAGCAGAAGAGGGAGCAGGGTGCAGAAGCGGAGCGGCCGTGCCCTAGACACTACGCCCGCTACTGCCCAACGCAGCAAGGGAACGAGCGCACCAAAGTCAGCTCAAAGGAGTTCTCTAGCGTGGAAGTTCTTTAGAAAATGTGCTGATGACAGGACACGAGTGGTTTGCACCCTGTGCAATCAGAGCTTGAAGCGAGGCATAAACCTTCTCAACCTGAGCACAACCTGCATGATCAGGCATCTAAGTGCAAAGCACGAGCTGCAGTGGAGTACACACCTTCAAAACCAAGAAACGTCTCTGGCTCATCCTGCTTCCTCTTCTGCTGCAGTCTCGGCCGCTCCAGCCACATCTGTAGTGATACCGGCACCTGCCACCCCGCAAACAGACGATCTGTCAGCAACACCACCACCTGGGTCACCAACAACCATCTCCACAATGTCCCGTGGAAGCGTTCAGCTTTCCATCTCCCAAACACTTGAGAGGAAGAGGAAGTACCCCCCTACCCACCCGCGATCCCTGGCCCTGAATGCCAGCATTTCAAAATTATTGGCCTTTGAAATGCTGTCATTCCGTCTGGTGGAGACGCACAGTTTTAAAAACCTTATGTCGGTGGCTGTCCCACAGTACGTCGTGCCCAGCCGCCACTACTTTTCCAGGCAAGCCATCCCTTCCCTGCACAACCAAGTGGGGGAAAATATCAGGTGTGCACTGCGCAACGCCATCTGTGCCAAGGTCCACCTAACTACGGATACGTGGACCAGTAAGCACGGTCAGGGGCGTTATATCTCCCTAACGGCACACTGGGTAAATGCAGTGGCGGATGGGCCTGAGGCGGATAGCAATTTGGCGCATGTCCTTCCACCACCGAGGATTGCAGGGCGCTTCAGTTTGCCTCCTGTTCCTAACTCCTCCTACTCCGCTTCCTCATCCTCTACCGCCTCCTCATCCGGACAGCGTAACACCTTCACCACCAACTTCAGCACGGCCAGGGGTAAACGACAGCAGGCAGTTTTACAACTTGCCTGTTTGGGGGACAAACCACACACCGCGCAGGAGTTGTGGAGGAGCATGGAACAGCAGACAAATGAGTGGTTGCTGCCAGCGAGCCTCAAGCCCGGCCTGGTGGTGTGCGATAACGGGCGAAATCTCATAGCAGCTCTGGGCCTAGCCGGTTTGACGCACATCCCTTGCCTGGCGCATGTGCTGAATTTGGTGGTGCAGAGGTTCCTTAAAAACTCCCCCGATATGTCAGAGCTGCTGCAGAAAGTGCGGGCCGTTTGTGCGCACTTTCGGCGTTCTCACCCTGCTGCTGCTCGCCTGGCAGCGCTGCAGCGTAACTTCGGCCTTCCCGCTCACCGCCTCATATGTGACGTGCCCACAAGGTGGAACTCCACCTTGCACATGCTGGAAAGACTGTGCGAGCAGCAGCAGGCCATAGTGGAGTTTCAGCTGCAGCACGCACGCGTGAGTCGCTCTGCGGAACAGCACCACTTCACCACCAATAACTGGGCCTCCATGCGAGACCTGTGTGCCTTGTTGCGCTGTTTTGAGTACTCCACCAACATGGCCAGTGGCAATGACGCCGTTCTCAGCTTAACTATCCCACTTCTATGCCTCCTTGAAAAAACAATTCGGGCGATGATGGAAGAGGATGTGGCACAGGATGAGGAGGAGGAGGAGGATGAAGAGGTAACATTTCCAAGGCTTTCAGGGCAGTCATTCGCAAGGGGCTCCGAGGGTGGGTTCCTGCACACGCAAACGCCAGGGACGCAATTGTCCAGCAGGGGCACAGTTCTGGAGGATGAGGAGGATGAGGAGGAGGAGGAGCTGGAGGAGGAGATGGAACCATGTTCACAGCAGGGTGGCACCCAGGCCAGCTCATGGCCATCACTGGTGCGTGGCTGGGGGGATACAGAGGACACGGACGATACACCTCCCACAGAGGACAGCCTTTCGTTGCCTCTGGGCAGCCTGGCACACATGAGCGATTACATGCTGCAGTGTCTCCACAACGACCGCCGAGTTGCCCACATTCTAACTTGTGCTGATTACTGGGTGGCCACGCTGCTGGATCCCCGTTACAAGGACAACGTACCGTCCTTAATTCACTCACTGGAGCGCGATCGCAAGATGCGCGAGTACAAGCGCACGCTGGTAGACGCCATGCTGCTGGCATTCCCATCTGACAGCGGGGCCACAGTGGAAGCACAAGGCAGAGGAGGAGGAGGAGGAGGTCGCCAACGCAACCAGGGCACCGCCAGCACCTCAGAAGGCAGGGTTAGCATGGCCGAAATGTGGAAAAGCTTTGTCAGCACGCCACAACAAACAGCAGCACCAGCAGCTCAGATGGAACGTCTTAGCAGGAGGCAGCATTTTACCAACATGGTGGAGCAGTATGTGTGCACACGCCTACATGTAGTGAATGACGGGTCTGCCCCCTTCAACTTCTGGGTCTCCAAATTGGGCACATGGCCTGAGCTTGCCCTTTACGCCTTGGAGGTGCTGGCGTGCCCTGCAGCCAGTGTATTATCTGAACGGGTATTTAGCACGGCTGGGGGCGTTATAACAGACAAGCGCAGCCGCCTGTCCAGAGACAATGTGGACAAGCTCACGTTCATTAAAATGAACCAGGCATGGATCCCACGGGACTTTTCCGTACCTTATGCAGAATAGCAATGGATACCGACCTTACCCACCCATTGTTCCATTTTTGCTCTTTCTCACTCTTTTGGGGTGTACCCTCATTTAAAATTTTTGAAAAGAAGCAGTGTTGGCTACCTCGTCCTCCTCCTCAGGGCCAGATTAATGTAGGGGCTATTGGAGCTGCAGCTCCAGGCCCCTACCTTTTATATAGGCCCCGGGTTGGCCATATTCACTGTTACCGCTCTTCTGTCACTTGTAAACACAGAAGTCTGGCTTCTATGCTCGCTTCCCCAGGCAGCACCCTCAGAACCTCCCCACACAGCGTGAAGGCCGGACAAGGAGGGACAGTTGGCGATGCATGGATGTGTTTATGGGCTTCAGAGACAGCATCCCATGTTGAATTAGGCATGCATGGCTGCACCCTTCCTCCTCTGGGTGCATGGCAAGGCACGGCCCTTAAGGCCCTTCAAAATCCTCAGCACCAAGCCCATGATGCTGTTAATCCGGCCCTGGTCCTCCTCCACCGCCGCTTCCACCTACACCGCCCATAGGTGTGCGCAGCCTATTGCATTAAGGTGTGCACCCCAAAGTTGAAATACACATGCATGTGTTTGCCAGCAGGGAGAGTAATGTATCGGGGCCATGTACCTGTAGGCAAGGAGAAATAGAGCAGAGCAGGTCCCAGGGAGATCTTTCCCATCTCCTCACTGGCAATGCTATGTGCCCTAGGTGATTAGGGTGTGCCCAGGCACACCCAGCACACCCTGTGCGCACGCCTATGTCACCGCCACATCCACCACCACCTCAACCTCCCTCCTACTCCATATGGGCCTCGTCCTTCAGAGATGAAGAAGAACATTGTTTTATTTTTCTGTTTTTTTTTGTTGTTTTAAGTTATTTCCCTATCCACATTTGTTTGCAGAGCACTTGCCATGCTCTTAATTACGTTTTGCTGCCATTTGCAGCACTCTAGCCCTTTCCTTTGGTGTTTTAGAGCCATTTTAGTGCCTTAAAGTTCGGGTCCCCATTGACTTCAATGGGGTTCGGTGTCCGGGAAAAGTTCGGTAAAAGTCCGGGACACGGACCCGGACTTTTTTTTAAAGTTCGGCCGAACCCGTCGAACACGGACATCTAGGTGTCCGCTCAACCCTAGTCATAATAATAGATTGCTATAATACTTTTGAGTCTTTTTTATTTTTTTAAGTTTTAAATTGATTCTTTTAATACAGCTTTACAAAATGTAAAGTATTTTGCAAATAAAATACATGGTGCATGCATGATAAGGAATTCACAAAGCTTTATGTGTTTTCTACAGAGAGGAAGGAAGATGAGTCGCACAGTTGTCTTTTTACATTTAAGGCTTGAGCTACTAAGTTTTGTAAAAAACAATCTTTGCAGCTAAAAAATAAGTTCACCTTTTTAAAATAAATAAATAAATGCACATCTTTTTGCAGGTAAAAAAATGTGCAATTGTTATTTTTTTTATTTTTATTTACTTGGAGCCTGTAAAGCATTGCTGATCGCAGGTGCCATGCAGGACTCTTCCAGGTTTGTCAATGTATCTGTCTGTCCATACCTCGTACAGGCAGACAGATACACACTGACAGGAAGAGACAATGAACTACCAGAGCACTCAACTCTTCATTGAGAACTACAAGCCAACAGCTGCAAAGGCTGTCAGTACTTGTAGTTTCCCATTCACAGATGTCTGTGAATGAATGACACGGCCAGGTAGGCAGAGCCCCACAAGGTCACATTTAGAAAAAATAGTGACAGCAAGCGGGGGTAGAAGATCCTCCACTTGCTGTCACTAGAGACAGCAGAGGGGGCAGTGGCAGCAGGAGTGGGAACATGTCACATGTTCCAATCTAAAAACGGGTGAAACATAAGTGTTCCCAAAGGGGAACTTATCCTTTAAAGGGAAATTACTGCTTTGTGTTAATTCTATGTGATAGTTTTTCAAACTGTTGTGAAAAAAGGTATAAGTAAAATACACTATATTGTTAAAAGTTTTGGGACACCCGCCTTTACACACACATGAACTTTAATGGCATCCCAGTCTTAGTCCGTAGGGTTCATTATTGAGTTGGTCCACCCTTTGCAGCTCCAACAGCTTGAACTCTTCTGGGAAGGCTGTCTAAAAGGTTTAGGAGTGTGTCTTTGGGAAGGTTTGACCATTCTTCCAGAAGCGCATTTGTGAGGTTAGGCACTGATGTTGATCAAGAAGGCCTGGTTCACAGTCTCCACTCTAATTCATCCCAAAGGTGTTCTATCAGGTTGAGGTCAGTACTTTGTGCAGGCCAGTCAAGTTCCTCCACTCCAAACTCGCTCACCCATGTATTTATGGATCTTGCACACAGATCCTTGTGCAGCTGTGCATAGTAACCAATAATCTTCCAGGTTTTATTGTCAAAGCCTAACAGAACAAGCTGAAGTTAGAAGCTGATTGGTTACTAGCACAGCTACACCAGATTCTGTGTGCTTCAGTTTTAGTAAATCTCCCCCAGTGGCTCAACGACATTGGGATTGGAGTGAGGCCCCCGAAACACCAAATTACTCAATTTGGAGTAGGATCTGAGCAGGGCAGCTTTCATATCCACAGCTGGGTTGTCCAGCATCAGGGAGAACCACCATTGTACTGTTACCAAAAATGGCAGCCCAGTAATATTTGTGATAACAGGGAAGGGCAAGTCTGCCCAGGGAGGGAGGCAACTGGAGGGTAGCTTTAGCTATGCGGGAAAACTACCTGCCAAAATAAAGAACATAATCATTTAGTCTAGTTTGTTAAAGAAGGATTTGGGTATTAGGACCAGATTGTTTTTAAACACATATAGGAATTTAGGTAGGAAAGTAATTTTTATCAGATTAACTCTGCCCGCCGGAGTCAGCGGCAGGGATTTCCACACACAGCGCATGGCTGTCTGAGACACCTTTGAGAGGACTGGGTAAAGAGTGTCTTGTAGGTATGCAAATAACTCCCTCTGAACCACAATTCCTAGGTATATAAAGTATGACACCCATTGCAGTAGAGTCCTACCTTAGCATCTGCTGGGCTCAGAGAGAACAGGACAGATTTGTCCCAGTTTATCTTTATTCCAAAGCTGCCAGTAAGGATGAAGAGGCATCACCTAGGTAAAGGAGAGTGCCTTTGGCATATAGCAAGGTCTTCTGTACTAGGGGCCCCCTCATAATTCCTTGAATGTTAGTAGAATGCCTGACCCTAAGGGCTAGAGGTTCGATAGTCAAGACAAAAAGACCCAGGGAGAGCCGCACTCCTGTCTTGTACCACGGAACAGTCTAAATTTGGGGGACAATATATCACCAGTACGGTTCCTAGCCACAGGGGCAGCATACAATATTTGGAGAATTTGAGAAATGAATTGAGGACCAAAACCAAACCTCCGCAAAACCTCCCATAGTTAGAACCAATCAGCTTTAGTCCTGTAAAAAGCAGAGGGACTATTGTGAGCCAGTAAATGTGTGGAAAGGAGCCTAATAGCTAAATTATTATTTTTTAAATATTTTAAATCTAATTACATAAAAAAGAATGATAACTTCTGACAAGTTCCTCTGTTATCAGCATGATAACTTCTGACAAGTTTTCTGACACAGGAGATAAAAGTAGCTGGAAATTTGTGTCAGGGTGGGTGCATAGAGATAGATTAGCAGAAAGCTGGTCTATTCACACCACAGCTCTGCATGTTTCTTCCTTCCTCTACCTATGTGGAAGGGGGTTGTGTGCCTTTCCTCCAATCAGCTGTCACACAGTGCATGCCAAGACTCCACACCCAGTGCTGGAATAAGAAGAAAAAATTCTAACACAATGTTCACTTTCTAAACAGTGTAGAAGGCTGAAGACAGCAGATATAAAAATAAAACTTATGTAGGAGAATTTGTTGAATCTCTGTGATGATCTGAGGCTGTTCACTTTATTGGGTATATGTTATGTTTTTACCTCCACTTTAAAAATGTTTTTTTCATAAGCAGATACTTTTTTTTTTTTTTTTACTTCTTATCGTTTTTGTTTATTTATTATTCTGTACAGGATATTACTTACATTTTACATCTTTACAGAATGATGCCTAAGCAATGTTGGAACTTACAAACATTTAGCGATATCTGAAAAGGTCCTATGCTAAGTTGTTTTCTTCCTCTATTCCCTGTAATAAGCCTGTGACATGGCAATGGCACTTACACCATTTGCTATAATAACAAAAACAAGTAATTCTTGAATCAGGAATAGTGTGGAGAGGGGAAGTATTGCATTCACATGGGGGATGCTGGAGACTTATGAAGGAAGAGAAGACCCAGTAAGCATTGTTAGCTAAATTTGGAATACTAGATTATTTTATTTTAATTTTAAACTCAAACACATTGGGAAATGAATAAGAACCACTTTATCCAGTTCACCAGAAAGTGAACCTTCCCCTACCCTATGCTGCTGCTTCCTCCTCAATGTGATGCCAAAAGGCCCAGTATGTGGAAGCCCCTGATGCAGGTGTTCTGAAGCTGTATTCCTTTTTCTTGAAGACCTCTGTAAATGCACCGGTGTTGCCAACCCTCAGTATTTTTACTGGCAGCCAGTAAAAAACGGACAAGTAAATGCCAGTGACAAGAAATGGTTGCCAGTAAAAAAATATGACTGGGACGCTCGGCTCAGAACTGCGCTTGCGTAGTTCCAGTCTGGAGCTGGCCGAGGCCATCCCAGTGCCTGCTACAGTGTGTTCAGGCGGCACCGGCGGTGGGTGGGTCTGGTGGAGACGGTGCCTGATCGTGTTGTGTGATGTCATAGTGCAAGAGAGCAGAACAGAGCAGCCAAAGCCCGGTCTGTGGGGCGGGAGCAAGGCAAGCCAGGAGTAGGACTGTCAG
The DNA here is from genome assembly GCF_965119305.1 of Pelophylax lessonae. NCBI lineage: Eukaryota > Metazoa > Chordata > Amphibia > Anura > Ranidae > Pelophylax > Pelophylax lessonae. Next base: position 66,832,869 of record NC_138771.1, on the reverse strand, counting down.
TGCTGTTTGGACTGGCATGGAGAGAGACTGTCACTGTGACTCAGGAGAGGGTGTATCATGTCGGTGAGCTGTCATCATCATCTGTGCTTCTGCACACTGCTATCAGTGTCACTGTGAGAGTCAGTTTCATGTGTGTGTGCCTGTCCATTGTAGCTGTCCTTGAGCTACTTACTTACTATATTGAAAATAAAATAGGAAATAAGTTTTTTGCCTTGTAACTACCCTAGATCACATTGCTAATTGCATATTGTACTTGTTTGTAGCCTAAATACTAAAATTTGCTCTTCAATTTGTAATTTTGTAACTTTTGGAAATGCCAGTTAATATCTTGGCTGTGCTAGTAAATTTCAGGTGTTGTGTAAGTAAATTTCAATCTGGTAGGTTGGCAACACTGAAATGTTCCCTCCCCTAGGTTTGAGGCAGGTTGGCAAGAGGCTGAAGATCTGTGCAGGGAAATTGCAGGACAAGAGCCTACAAACCTGCTCATGAATCCTTGAAAGCCCTCGTCAGTTGGAAAATTGGAAATTTATATAAAATTTAAATAAAAATAAACTGGTTGGACTTTCAAACTTAAAGTACATCTATCCCAACTTGCTAATAGTAGCAGGTTTTAAAAGTATTAGTGCCAGGTCCTTGCATAAATGGAAGCCATGGGTATTATACAAAGCTCAACCTCAGCAAAGAAGTTCAGGCAGGCTTCAGTACGCTTCTTTCCATTACTTACTATTGGTCAAAGAGGCCGTATATTATTCTAAGGTACCAGTAGAAATGCAGGTTAACAGTAACCCTTTCCAAACCCCTTCCAGTATCTGCATGTACTATATCTCTCAATGTCTTCTGGAGTGTCCTGAGACCCAAAAAACCCAGGGTCCCCCAATATGCCAAAGAGTTTTGGATAAGGGAAGACATTGGTGTTGATTTTCTAAAGGGAAAAAGACTGCACTTTGCAAAGGCCCTCTGCTAGTGCAGTTGCTCCAGAGCTTAGTAAATGAGGAGAAACTCTGCTGACTTCCATCATCCAATCATGTGCAAGCAAAAATGCTGTTTTTGTTTTATTTTCCTTGCACGTGATTGTATACTCATTGCAAAGTGAAACTTTATCTCATTTACTAAGCTCTGTCTGGAGCAACTGCACTTACAGAGGGCAATTGCACTTTTCAAAGTGCACAGTCTATTTGCCTTTAGTAAATCAACCCCAATGACTGGCCCACGTTCTTCCCCTTAGTTGCTTCTTAAATGTTATAAATATGCTTAGTAACCAATAGGGAGGCAAGAGATATAGGAAGGACAGCCAAGTCAATGCCTTTCCCTCCATTCTGCATATTGAAGCACCGTGGAATTTTAGGGTCCTAGGACACTTGAGATAATATTGGGAGGTTTATGCAGACACCATAGGGTTTTCTGCTTTTCATCCATATTGTAGCTTTACAAATTTCATTGCAAGATAAAAAAAAGAAGAGTTTTAAGGGACATAAGGTTAGAAAGATGTGCTTGATTTCTACATTTAGTTATGGAGTTCCATGTATCAAATTCAGACTATCTGCAAACATATCCCTTGAGATAACACAAACTATGATACATTATTTTAAGTCCTTTCAACAAGCTTACATTTTGCCAAAAGTACTTACACCGAAATGCTTTCTGAAATAGTTACACATATAATCATTGCGTATATTCTACAGGGCATTGCGAATAGGCAGGTAAGGGTATTTTATTGCAGAAGAGATATTACATGTCTCTTCTCTTCTGCAATAAAAACCCTGTCTGTTTGCAATTTTTTTATTTTTTTTTGACGCTTCAAAGCTGGACTCCAAGCACAAAAACGTTTATTTAAATGTATTCTTCATTAGACACAAAGGATATAAACCCACTTTGTTTGCACTAAATCCCTTTGCAAACCCAGACATTGATGTAAAAGTGTAGTGACATCATCACTGTACTATACAAAGGCTGTGCAGAGAGCAGAGCTGTGGGAGGGACCCAGCAGGCTCCACCCACTATAGGAGGCTGCTGAAAACTACATGAGTGGGCGGAGACAAGACCAGTCACCCTGCGCAAGGAGATCCGTGAAAGGTCTTTAGTATACGAAGCTCCAAAAAGTTTCACACTGGATTACTGCACAGTGGAAAACATTGGGATAGAAAAAGGCGGGGCTTTGCGGGCCAGTGGGAGTAGAAGGATCAGAACCAAAACCAATTGTAAAATCAAAAAAACATTTTATTGTGGCAAGTAAAAATCAAGCATGGGTTACCATGCATGTATGATAGCAACAAAATAACATGCAAAATAGTTAAAATCAATTCTAACATCACTGTTTATATAGAAACATATCCCAAAAGGGATTAGAGCGAACAACAAAGCCTGTGTAGGTGGATGATGGGTCTCAAGCTGAATTCGGTCACGGTAGGTCCCCAGCAAGCCGACGCGTTTCGCTTAAGGCTTCCTCAGGGCCTGAGAGACCATAACAGACCGATGTTTCCTTTTTGAACAGTGACTTGTGTTAGGCGACAGGGCTATAGCGATGCATAGGCTGTTCGGAAGATAATACCTCCGTGTTCACCACATATACTCTATATAGGCATCAAAAAGAAATTCCTTGCATAAAATCCGATATATTAGGTCCCAGCTGTGTCATCAAGGTCAAGGCTGCTAAATATGGCTCTACTTAAGCATCTTGGGGTATAATCACCCCTCAGCAAATGGGTATCCTCTTCCTGGTTTGTTCATCCATATGTGCGTTCACCCCCAGATCCAATCAATCTAGTGTTTATATTGCAACAAATTAAGCCAGGCTCAAGGGACTCTTTTTTCTGTGCAGTTTGTAGGAGGGATATCCCCAAACTTGTCCTAAATGATAGCAAACTTGACCTCTCCTCAGACTGAGAAATACTTCAGGCAGGTAAATAGGGCCTATACGCACAGCTATCCAATTATATGGACCCGCAGTCCTGGGCTATCCAAGCCCTCTGTGTGGTCATATGCTCGCCGCCTCTTGGAGCCTCTCGCCTCTGGATTACTGCACAGATCTGAAAGAAATATGCAAAGCACACCAGGATTACAGTAAGGATACACAAATTTTGTGTTTAGACAATATTTCCATTTCCCGGAGTTCAACTATAATTCTTCCAGGTCAATGACTCAGGAAGCAATGAAAAAAGGGATATTTAGCAGGATTCAAGCATTTCCCGAAGGAGATCAGCAATGGCGGCCCTCCATTTTTCTGATGAAAGGATTGCTTTAAGCAGTGAGACAGTGGGGTGTGTTGATTTATCTGCACTTCCTTTCTGGGCTAATCTACAGATTTCTATAGCTGATGCAATAATAAAAGTATGGAAGAACAAGTCACATCAAAGACTCTAAGGTAAACACTAAAATAATGATGTAAATTATGTAACTATAGCTTTCCATTAATGTTCCCAAGAGTGGTGACTGATCCAGTGGATGATCTACTGTTCCTAGGAGATCAATGTACTATTTAATGTTCTGTAATGTCGGGCTTTTAAAGGAAGTATAGCTATCTTGCAGTATTACCACCATATGGTAAAAACCACCAACTATACTCCAAAGCTGCATATTTCAATTCAAACAGCTCTACAGTGAACGCCACTTCATAGAAATACATCTGAAACTTTGAGTGCATCCAGTCCCATTATTTAGTAAGCATTATATATTATTGTAGACTTTGCACAGCTATTTAGATTAGGCATGTTAAAGAGAAGCTCCAGTCTGTAAAAAAAAAAATAAAAAAAATAAAAGTCAGCAGCTACAAATACTGACTTTTAAAAAGGACACTTATTAACCGCTTGCCGACTGCCGCACGACTATTTACGTCGGCAGTCAGCCCCTCACAGGCAAAGCGACGTAGGGCTACGTCACTAGCCTGTGAGGCTCTAGGGAGCAAGCGCGTGCCGCCGGAGGCGTGCTCCCGCGCGGTCACAGACCCCCCCGCGCGTGTGCCCGGCAGACCTGATGTCCGCCGGGCACTCGCGATCTTCCGTTACACCGGAAGAAAGGCAGGCGGCTAATGTAAACAAAGCCGCCTGTCATTCTTCCCTGTGTAAGAATGGAGATCACACGGTTCTACTATGCAGGACCGTTGATCTCTGTTCTTACACTAGTAGCCACAGCCAATCACAGTTAGAAACACGCCCCTAGGGACACACTTAACCCCTCCCTCTCCAATAAAGTTAACTCCTTCACTGCCAGTGTAATTTTTACAGTAACAGTGCATATGTATAGCACTGATTACTGTAGTAATGTCACTGGTAACCCCAAAAGTGTCAAAAATGTCAGCCAAGGGTCCGATCTGTCTGCCGCAATGTCACAGTCCCGCAAAAAAATCGCAGTTCGCCTCCATTACGCGTTAAAAAGAAAACAACAAAAATCTTTCCCTTTGTTAGTAAACGCAATAACTTTTGCGCAAACCAATCAAAATACGATTTTTGCGATTTTTTTTACCAAACATATTGTAAAAAAAAAAATTGGCCTAAAATGTTAAAACATTTTGAATTTTACATTTTTTTGGGGAATTTCATATAAAAAATGTGAAAAATATTGTTATTTTTGCAATTTTTGCAAAATTGTCGCTCTTTTTTTGTTTATAGCGCACGATCAAAAAATCGCACAGGTGATCAAATACCACCAAAAGAAAGCTCTGTTTGTGTGAAAAAAAGGACGTCAAATTCGTTTGGTACAGCATTGCACGACCGCGCAATTGTCCGTTAAAGTCATGCAGTGCCGAATCGCAAAATAGGCCCTGGTCAGGAAGGGGGTAAAATCTTCCGGGGCTTAAGTGGTTAAAAGGTTCAGGTTCATTGCGGGTTCAGGGATCCCGCAATGTTGGCACCCCGATCTGATTCATCAGTCAGCTTCGGGTGCAGGTGCCTGCATTGTAGGTAAGGGAAACCGGCAGTAAAGCCTACAGGCTTCACAGCCAGTTTCCTACTGCGCATGCGCGAGTCTTGCTGCGCTTTCTGAATCGTCCTATTGTCTTCTGGGATCTGTTTGTGTCCCAGAAGGCAGCCGGGGAAGGAGGAGGGACCAGAAATGTCGGGGATCTTAAACTGAAGTGGGAACAGGTACCTGTCAAACCAGGTACTCGCTCCCCCTCAAAAAGTGCCAAATGTGGCAGTGGAGGGGGGGAGGGTGCGAACAAGCGTAGCTTCCCTTTTGGGTGGGAGCTCCGCTTTAAGCAGGCTGAACTGAGAACTATTTAATATTTCACAATTTTGGTTATTTACCTTAAAGCAGAACTTGCAGGAAAATGCATGTGTAGTGCAACCCTGTAGGAGCCGCTGGTAAATGCAGTCCTATTGCCTCAGAGCACACAGAGTTAGGCACCAAGCATTTTCCTCACTCTTTCACTTGCTCCAAAAAACAGTCTAGGAGTTTCTTTTTAGGGTTTTTTTTTTTAATTGGGAACAATGAACTGGGATAGGTAGGGGGAGCATGGTATACCCTAGAAAACTGTAGGACTGCATAACTTGAGGACTCCTCACTTTCCAACTGTACAGTACAAAAAAGGAAAGTTTAACAGCTACACACAGCCACTAACTCCTCAGCAATGGGGGTTGATTATTCACTTAGCCAAAGGATCATCGATTGCCTCCTGCTGATATCCACCAGGCTCTTCCTAGTAAGGGAGATGTAGACTCAACCACCATGGGACAGCTGGACTCATTCCCACTAACTTCTTACTGGCTTTCTCCAGTGAGCTTCTCTAGACCCGATTTGATTCATGGATGCAGATTTTCAAATAGGCCTCCCCAGCTAAGCCTTGGATCCTGCACCAGGGGTCTCCTCCTGCAGGACTGCTCCCATGAACTCTGCACACTGCTGCCCAGACTATTTATTTGCTCTATCACTGTAGTGTCGTTGCTTACCATACTACAATCACCACTGGCCACATCTCTCTAGGTCTTGGCTAGAGTCCCATAAATATTCAGGCTGCATGCCCCATCCTTCTCCCCAATATGATTCTAGAGTCCTATAGAAGACAGGGGAAGTACCAGAGTAGCACCCTGAGCACCCCTGAATAATCAACCCCTGTGTCACTGTTACAGTGAAGCTAACTAAATTTACCTAACAGCCAACTCTACATTAGGAGGATGCTACACATAGCCCACATATATTAATTGGCCTCCTCCCCCTTTAGAAATCTCCTAGTGAGGGAGATGTAAACTCACACTACCAAAGGACAGCTGGACTCATTCCTACCAAATTCTTTCTGGCTCTCTCCAGTGAGCTTCTCTAGACCCGATTTGATTCCAATACGAAAGGAGGGTGCTACAGATGGCCCACATATATTAATCTGGCGTCCACCCTTTTTAGAAATCACCCAGTGTTTCTGGGCTCACAATGTACCCATAAACAATTGATTAAAGTAGAATTCCAGCCTAAGTCTAACTAGCCCTAAAAATGTCCCTTCCCCCCTCTGAACACCTATGCTAACTAGCTTAGAAATTCCTGGTACTCATGCTTGGCCATAATTCAAGTGAAACTGCTGCACTAAATAATTTCTGAATACCGGACCACACAAATTCTATAAAAATAATAATTCCCTGTCTCAAAAAAATCAATTGTGAATATGAAAATTACATAATATTAATTGATACCCTCCAGTATTGAATAATCATTGCTGTGTGAAATTACAAACTATATATTGCAAATCATGTGCAAAGGTTACTTAATAAACATTCCATATAAAGTGCAAAATGTAAAAACATTCCACAAATGAATAAATAAATATAATGGATAATCGAATAACTCATACTCAAAAAATAGAAGTCCAAATAAAGTTCATCCAAGTGCAGAAAAAGTGCTCCGTGTTAAAATATTGTTTTATCAGTTGCCGACCGCCTAATAGCAGTTTTACAGCTACAGGGCAGCCACGCTGCCCAGGATCATGTATATATACGTGATCCTGTACTTCCCTGTATCGGGCATGAGTTTGCGCTACCAGCAGCTCGCTCCCACTGTGATTCTACACGGACTCGATGTCTGCGGGCACCTGTTGATTATTCGGTACACAGGCTGAACGGCAGTCTGCCTATGTAAACAAGGCAGATCGCCGTTTTGCCAGTACAGAAGACATGGATCCTGTGTTCCTGCAAAGCAGGGACACTGATCCATGCCTTCCACTAGTAAAATCACCTCCCACACTAGACTAAATCACCAGCTAGGCACACATTCAACCCTTTGATCGCCCCTGATGTTAACCCCTTCCCACTCAGTGTCATTAGTACATTGACAGTGCATATTTTTAGCACTGATCACTGTATTAGGGCCCTTTCACACGGGCGCTCCGTATGTCCGCAAATCATCCTATTTTTTTGCGGATGATTTGCGGACATAATGTAAGTCTATGGCATTGCGGATGTCAGCGGAATACCATCCGCTGACATCCGATTTTCTTCCTGTCAGTTCTGTTCCGTTTTTTGGAACTGAACAAAACCCTATTTTTGTTCCGTTCAAAAAACGGAAAGGAAGGAAAATCGGATGTCAGCGGTGTCATCCGCTGACATCCACAAACCCCCATAGACTTACATTATGTCCGCATATCATCCGCAAACGGATGGGATGATATGCAGGCACATGGAGCGAATGACAAAAATGTCATCCGCTCCGTGGAAAAAAAAAAAAAAAGGACCGCAGCGGAGCTCTCACACGGAGCGGCCGTGTGAAAGAGCCCTTAGTGTCGCTAGTTCCCCAAAAAGTGTCAAAAGTGTCAGTTAGTGTCCAATTTGTCTGCTGCGATATCGCAGTTCTGCTATAAGTCGCCACCATTACTAGTAAAAAAATAAATTAAAAAAATCCATAAATATATCCCATAGTTTGTAGATGCTATAACTTTTGAACAAAACCAATCAATATACAGTGGGTACGGAAAGTATTCAGACCCCCTTAAATTTTTCACTCTTTGTTATATTGCAGCCATTTGCTAAAATCATTTAAGTTCATTCTTCTTCCTCATGAATGTACACATAGCACCCCATACTGACAGAAAAACACAGAATTGTTGACATTGTTGCAGATTTATTAAAAAAGAAAAACTGAAATATCACATGGTCCTAAGTATTCAGACCCTTTGCTGTGACACTCATATATTTAACTCAGGTGCTTTCCATTTCTTCTGATCATCCTTGAGATGGTTCTACACCTTCATTTGAGTCCAGCTGTGTTTGATTATACTGATTGGACTTGATTAGGAAAGCCACACACCTGTCTATGTAAGACCTTCCAGATCACAATGCATGTCAGAGCAAATGAGAATCATGAGATCAATGGAAATGCCTAAAGAGCTCAGAGACAGAATTGTGGCAAGGCACAGATCTGGCCAAGGTTACAAAAAGATTTCTGCTGCACTTAAGGTTCCTAAGAGCACAGTGGCCTCCATAATCCTCAAATGGAAGACGTTTGGGACGACCAGAACCCTTCCTAGAGCTGGCCGTCCGGCCAAACTGAGCTATCGGGGGAGAAGAGCCTTGGTGAGAGAGGTAAAGAAGAACCCAAAGATCACTGTGGCTGAGCTCCAGAGATGCAGTCAGGAGATGGGAGAAAGTTGTAGAAAGTCAACTATCACTGCAGCCCTCCACCAGTCGGGGCTTTATGGCAGAGTGGCCCGACGGAAGCCTCTCCTCAGTGTAAGACACATGAAAGCCTGCATGAAGTTTGCTAAAAAACACCTGAAGGACTCCAAGATGGTGAGAAATAAGATTCTCTGGTCTGATGAGACCAAAATAGAACTTTTTGGCCTTTATTCTAAGCGGTATGTGTGGAGAAAACCAGGCACTGCTTATCACCTGTCCAATACAGTCCCAACAGTGAAGCATGGTGGTGGTAGCATCATGCTGTGGGGGTGTTTTTCAGCTGCAGGGACAGTACGACTGGTTGCAATCGAGGGAAAGATGAATGCGGGCAAGTACAGGGATATCCTGGACAAAAACCTTCTCCAGAGTGCTCTGGACCTCAGACTGGGCCGAAGGTTTACCTTCCAACAAGACAATGACCCTAAGCACACAGCTAAAATAACGAAGGAGTGGCTTCACAACAACTCCGTGACTGTTCTTGAATGGCCCAGCCAGAGCCCTGACTTAAACCCAATTGAGCATCTCTGGAAAGACCTAAAAATGGCTGTCCACCAACGTTTACCATCCAACCTGACAGAACTAGAGAGGATCTGCAAGGAGGAATGGCAGCGGATCCCCAAATCCAGGTGTGAAAGACTTGTTGCATCTTTCCCAAAAATACTTCTGGCTGTATTAGATCAAAAGGGGGCTTCTACTAAATACTGAGCAAAGGGTCTGAATACTTAGGACCATGTGATATTTCAGTTTTTCTTTTTTAATAAATCTGCAACAATGTCAACAATTCTGTGTTTTTCTGTCAGTATGGGGTGCTATGTGTACATTCATGAGGAAGAAGAATGAACTTAAATGATTTTAGCAAATGGCTGCAATATAACAAAGAGTGAAAAATTTAAGGGGGTCTGAATACTTTCCGTACCCACTGTATGCTTATTGGTATTTTCTTTTTACCAAAAATATGTAGCAGAATATATCTTGGCCTAAATTGATGAAGAAAAGTGATTTTTTTACATTTTTTTTATTGGATGTGTTTTAGAGCAGAAAGTAAAACAAATATATATATATATTTTTCAAAATCGACAATCATTTTTTGTTTAATGTGCAAAAAAAAATGGACAAAAATTGTATTTGGGTACAGTGTCAAACGGCTGCACAATTGTCAGTTAAAGTAACAGAGCGCTGTATTGCAAAAAATGGCCTGACCATGAAGAGAGTCATTGGACTCTGTACCCTGATCCCTCATCAATTGGTGACAGATCACGCCGCTGTGCTGCCCTGCAGCCGCATGATGTAGCGCTTCCTGAGAGGACGTCATATGATAAGAAAGCCACCACCCAGCCGACATTTTTTTATAGGCCAGGCTGGAAGTGGTTAAGCTTCATGAACACTGGGAATTTAGCTCTGGTGCATAAGACTCAAGCATATAGGTGAAGACAGAAGGCTCAGGTGTACTATCCAGCCCTGGTGCTGCAAAAACTGTCTGAAAGTTGCTGCAGTTGTATGGGGCTGGACATTGCACCAAGTGGTTCTTACATTTAGGGCATTATGCACCCATGGACGAATTCTCAGAACTGCTTGCGTTCTGGGCATTCATCCCCGGGGGCATCCTGCCAATACTATAATAACACTGTCCAGCCCCATAACTGCAACAGCTTTTAGCTTCTCATAGAGTTTAGGCTGCCATTAGTAACTTCTGCCTGAACCTAACACTGAAGTCTTATACACCAGGCTAAATGTACGAGGCCTATACAGGATGCCAGGGATGGGTTCTGGAAGGCAAATGAACAAAATAATACTCAAAAATATAAAATAAGAGAATGCAATCAAGAGGAAAAAGTCTCTATCGGTGTCTACTGTGTAAAATGTCACACAGAATACAGAGGCTCCCTAAGACTGCGTATCCCGGTTCACCTTTTCATACACATATATGCATCCTATACATGCAATGACTTATTGCTGTGTTGACTATTTATGTACAGGTTTCTTTTTAGACACGCCTACACTGTGTTGTCTGTACTAACCATGTGTAACCTTAAAATAAAGTATTAAAAAAAAAGAAGAAAAAGTCCATAGTCCCAAGTGCCCATGCAAACAATGAAAGAATTCAAAAAAGGAGCAACGGCATTTATAACAAAAAATCTTCTAATGGATGACACAATCACGTGCTCCAGAGATCCAGGCAAAATAGATCACATAGAAGGAAGAAAACTCTCATAGTGTAGTAAAGCTAATTCCCATATTTCTTAAAAACCTTCTTAGAATGCACACTCACATTGTTATGAATGTAACAAAGCAGTATAACAGGGCCTCAATACCATCTGATCAGCCACTGTCTCTTTCAGCAAGCCGCTTCCGGTGTCGCCGTGCGTGGTGACGTCGCTTCTGCTGGTCCAACCCGAAGCATTTCATCACAGCAGATGTCATTGGGGGAGGGGCCAGAAGGAGACACCATGCAGCAAACATTTATAGTCAACGGAAGTGAGAAGGTCAGAAGACATGCGACAATACATGTAAAGGATGGAAGAGGCAATTAAAGCAGAGCTCCACCCAAAAGGGGACATTCTGCTTTTTGCACCCTCCACTGCCACATTTGGTACTTTTTGGGGGGAGCAGGTACCTGGTTTTTACAGGTTCCCTCTCCCACTTCTGGCTCAAATCGCTTTGGCGATCTGAGTCAGAAGTTCAAACCCCTCTCATTGACTCATTCCCCCGCAGTCTTCTAGGACACATCACAGGTCCCAGAAGACTACAGGACCATTCACAAGGCACAGCATGACTCGCGCATGCACAGTAAGGAACCTGCGGTAAAGCTGCAGGGCTTCACTTCCTGTTTCGCTTACATGCTGTGGCGGCGCCTAAACCTGAAGCCGATGTAAAAATGGGTTCGGGTGAGGACATTGCTGGATCTATGGACAGGTAAGTGTCCTTATATTATAAATCAGCAGCTACAGTATTTTTAGTTGCTGACTTTTTTTGGGGGGGGGGGGGGGAAAGCCTGAAGCTCCTCTTTGTGTTCCGTACAAACCCTAACAAAAAAACAAAAAAAAGCGCTCCCATGTGTTTAATTAAAGACATTATTTAAAAAAAAGACAAACAGATAAAGAATGCCAAATTAAAAAAAAAGGGACAGAAAAAGAGGGCTACATATAAAAAACACCTAAATAATTAATGAATATTTATTTAAAAAAACTATAATATATTAAAAATATATGAAAAAGAAAATTAAAAAAAGTATCCTGTACAAAATGGAACAGGTATAAAGAGGGGGATAATTTAGAATAAAATATTATTTCAATATTAATTAAGTCCATAAACTATTATTGATGAAACAATTTACGTCCCAGTCAGTCCTAATGGTTTTGTACGTTTTAAGATCGTAGATCCACTAGGTTTCTAATCATACGTCGTCCCAGAACGTCACAGCTGAAGGTATAGGCATGGCACAGGTGATGGTACAGGCATGTCACAAGTCATGGTACAGGCATGTCACAGTAACAGTCATGTCACTTACCTGCTCTTTGGCTGGCTCACTTGACCGGACCGACTGCTGTGCTGTGGGCTGCTGAAAACAGGAGACACATTGCTCCTGGGTCCGGAGGGACAGTACTTATGATAGTAGGGAGTAGGTAGGGACTCCTGGGTCCGGAGGGACAGTACCGATGGTAGTAGGGAGTAGATAGGGACTCCTGGTCTGGATGGACAGTACTTATGGAAGTAAGGAGTAGGTAGGGGCTCCTAGTCCGGAGGGACAGCACTTATGGTAGTAGATAGTAGGTAGGTTCTCCTGGGTCCTGGTGGAACAGTACTTATGGTAGTAGGGAGTAGGTAGGTTCTCCTGGGTCCTGGGGTTAAGTAAGTACTGAATAGTCAGGACAGTTGGAGTAAGTAGCAGAAAGCAGACTCACGTGTCAGGTGGGATGGTGGAAGGGGCCCCGGGCCCC